>NC_089814.1:34982462-35132462 GCF_029633855.1 Hoplias malabaricus | reverse complement strand
TCTGTGCTGGAGGGGGTTAAGATGCAGAAGGTGAATTAAGCTTTGGGAGGGCTCACTGCTTTCTTCCTTCAGTAATTCATCTCTCCTCTCAGGCAGGAGACCCAGAAGAGCGAGTTAATTACATCTCACCACGCCGCATCGCTTCATTACGGACCACCGTCTCCGCTCTCAGCTCGGAGGGAGACTGCGAGAGGGCAGGAGTGGGCGAGAGAGACGCCTTCACTGACCACAATTAGCCAATTATATTTTACACATGCTCCGGTAAACGTCCGGGTCGTTAAAGAACACAGCGAGTCCTCCGTTTCGGAAGCGGTCCGAGCCCGGGTCTCTAAGCAGGTTAAATAAAGGTAATGAATGGAGGGGTGGAGCCTCGGTGAAGCAGAGCTGGGGTAGGAGCCCAGTAGGAGAGTATACAGATATGAAGCCGTGTGTTAAAGGTGTGTTATGTGAGTTTAGGAGATTGATGAGAAAACCCTCAGTTCGGAGGAGAGTCGCTGTTCGCTCGGTGCTGGTCCTCATCATTACTGTGCATGTGTTTTCGTGACAGAACCTTTTTGGAGACAGAGTTCCTCTTGCTGTGTAGTCTGTGAGTTGTGTCACTGATAAGTTTCATAACACCGAAGCAAAACGCTGAAAGACTCACAATTATAAAAAAACAAGTCAACAAGTGTGAAAGGTACAGGGATCATTTATTCACTCATTAGTCTGTAACTGCTTATATAGGTCAGGGTCGGATACGGGAGAGAACACAGCACACTCCTCACAGACAGTCACCCGGAGGAAACCCACGCAGACACAGAGAGAACACACCACCAGATTTACCTGAAAAGACCAGTCGAGTTTGTGGTGGTCTGTGTCTGTGGAAGTCGGTGTGTTCTTCGTGGTCCCCAGGGCTGATCGGTTCAATAGTCGTTCTGATTGCAGTGATTTGGTTAATTACGTCCAATCAGCTGAGGCCATTGATCCCGCCCCCTCCTTCTCTCCATCGGCTCGATCGGGTGATTGACAGCTCAAAAAAAAAGCCTCTGGAGTTTTCTGGAGTTTCCAATAAACTTCACTCTCTGATTTTCTTCACTTCTTTGCAGTGTGTTTCAGTTTAAAGCAACGTTTAGATGATTATGTGAAATACTGTATAATTATAGTAATAATTACATTCATTCATTTTCTGTAGTGTTTTATTCTGGTCAGGGTCACAGTGGGTCCAGAGTCCACAGTGAATAGTCACCCAGTCACTCTCTCACACACACACACACACCTGTGGACAGTTTCACACACTCACCCAGTAACACACACACACTCACATCTGTGCACAGTTTCACACACTCACCCAGTCACACACACACACACACACATCTGTGCACAGTTTCACACACACACACACACACATCTGTGCACAGTTTCACACACACACATCTGTGCACAGTTTCACACACACACACTCACACACATCTGTGCACAGTTTCACACACACACACTCACATCTGTGCACAGTTTCACACACTCACCCAGTCACTCACTCACACACACACTCACATCTGTGCACAGTTTCACACACACACTCACATCTGTGCAGTTTCACACACTCACCCAGTCACTCACTCACACACACACATTTGTGCAGTTTCACACACTCAACCAGTCACTCACTCACACACACACACTCACATCTGTGCAGTTTCACACACACATCTGTGCACAGTTTCACACACTCACCCAGTCACTCACTCACACACACACACACACTCACATCTGTGCACAGTTTCACACACACACACACACACACATCTGTGCACAGTTTCACACACACACTCACATCTGTGCAGTTTCACACACTCACCCAGTCACTCACTCACACACACACACTCACATCTGTGCACAGTTTCACACACACATCTGTGCACAGTTTCACACACTGACCCAGTCACTCACTCACACACTCACATCTGTGCACAGTTTCACACACACACACACACATCTGTGCACAGTTTCACACACACACTCACATCTGTGCAGTTTCACACACTCACCCAGTCACTCACTCACACACACACACTCACATCTGTGCACAGTTTCACACACACACTCACATCTGTGCAGTTTCACACACTCACCCAGTCACTCACACACACACACACACACACATCTGTGCACAGTTTCACACACACACTCACATCTGTGCAGTTTCACACACTCACCCAGTCACTCACTCACACACACACACTCACATCTGTGCACAGTTTCACACACACATCTGTGCACAGTTTCACACACTGACCCAGTCACTCACTCACAAACTCACATCTGTGCACAGTTTCACACACACACACACACATCTGTGCACAGTTTCACACACACACTCACATCTGTGCAGTTTCACACACTCACCCAGTCACTCACTCACACACACACATTTGTGCAGTTTCACACACTCAACCAGTCACTCACTCACACACACACACTCACATCTGTGCAGTTTCACACACACATCTGTGCACAGTTTCACACACTCACCCAGTCACTCACTCACACACACACACACACTCACATCTGTGCACAGTTTCACACACACACACACACACACATCTGTGCACAGTTTCACACACACACTCACATCTGTGCAGTTTCACACACTCACCCAGTCACTCACTCACACACACACACACACATCTGTGCACAGTTTCACACACACACTCACATCTGTGCAGTTTCACACACTCACCCAGTCACTCACTCACACACACACACTCACATCTGTGCACAGTTTCACACACACATCTGTGCACAGTTTCACACACTCACCCAGTCACTCACTCACACACTCACATCTGTGCACAGTTTCACACACACACACACATCTGTGCACAGTTTCACACACACACTCACATCTGTGCAGTTTCACACACTCACCCAGTCACTCACACACACACACATTTGTGCACAGTTTCACACACTCAACCAGTCACTCACTCACACACACACACTCACATCTGTGCACAGTTTCACACACACATCTGTGCACAGTTTCACACACTGACCCAGTCACTCACTCACACACTCACATCTGTGCACAGTTTCACACACACACACACACACATCTGTGCACAGTTTCACACACACACTCACATCTGTGCAGTTTCACACACTCACCCAGTCACTCACTCACACACACACATTTGTGCACAGTTTCACACACTCAACCAGTCACTCACTCACACACACACACTCACATCTGTGCACAGTTTCACACACTGACCCAGTCACTCACTCACACACTCACATCTGTGCACAGTTTCACACACACACACTCACATCTGTGCACAGTTTCACACACACATCTGTGCAGTTTCACACACTCACCCAGTCACTCACTCACACACACACATTTGTGCACAGTTTCACACACTCAACCAGTCACTCACTCACACACACACACTCACATCTGTGCACAGTTTCACACACACATCTGTGCACAGTTTCACACACTCACCCAGTAACACACACACATACACTTCTGTGGATGATTTGAAACACCTAACAAATTTCATGTGCTGATGTGTTTATGAACAGTGTGTGTGTGTGTGTGTGTGATGCACTGAGCTGTGGAATAGTCCTGTCTACCGGTCTCCTTTTCTCTCTGACTGGACGCCACCAGGGTGTGTTTGCCATTCCTGTCGTTACCGTGGCGACGGCAGTGACCCGAGCGAGGTTTGGGCCTCGTGTGTGTGATGGAGCTTCACTGAGTTTGTGTTGTGAGTTTTCAGACTCGGACCATTGGGACATCAACACACACTCTGACTCTCTGAGTGATTCCGGCGCCTGCAGAGCGAGTGTGTGGGGCCTCTTCACTCACTCCAGACTGTGATAGAGCACGGTACACATGCCTTACACAGATAAGATTATGATTATTATTATTATTATTATTATTATTATTTAAACATAATGCATCTCCTCAGTAGGTATGGTGCTTGTATGAATATATATCATTACAGTACACAACAAACACAGGGACCTGGAGGTTGTGGGTTCAATTCCTGCTCCGGGTCTGCATGGTCTGTGAGGAGTGTGGTGTGTTCTCTCTGTGTCTGCGTGGGTTTCCTCCGGGTGACTGTCTGTGAGGAGTGTGGTGTGTTCTCCCTGTGTCTGCGTGGGTTTCCTCCGGGTGACTGTCTGTGAGGAGTGTGGTGTGTTCTCCCTGTGTCTGCGTGGGTTTCCTCCGGGTGACTTTCTGTGAGGAGTGTGGTGTGTTCTCTCTGTGTCTGCGTGGGTTTCCTCCGGGTGACTTTCTGTGAGGAGTGTGGTGTGTTCTCTCTGTGTCTGCGTGGGTTTCCTCCGGGTGACTGTCTGTGAGGAGTGTGGTGTGTTCTCCCTGTGTCTGCGTGGGTTTCCTCCGGGTGACTGTCTGTGAGGAGTGCGGGTTCTTCCCACGCTCCAAAAACACACGCTGGTAAGAGGTCGGTGACTCAAAAGTGTCCGTAGGTGTGAGTGAATGTGTGTGTGTTGCCCTGTGAAGGACTGATGCCCCCTCTAGGATGTTTTCCAGCCTTGCGGCCAGTGATTCCGGGTAGACTCCAGACCCACTGCGATCCTGAACTGAATAAGCGGTTACAGACAATGAATGAATGAATGTCCTGATGGTGGCGCTGTGCTTTAATGAATCATAACTCATCGTAAAAGTGAGTGAGAGTGTGATGCTACGTCCATTATAAACCTCACATGGCCTTTAAACCCATCCCTCCACTGCTGTGTCAGTCTCGTTCCCCTTGGGGGAGCTGGAGCCTGATTACTGACATCATGGAGAAGGGGCAGTTAGTGTTCTCCTCCAAGCGTGTTGAGCTCTAGTGACGTTCTGCTGGCAGCAGCTTGAAAGCCCCTGTACATAGAGAGAGGGAGAGAGAGAGAGAGAGAGAGAGAAAACACTACGATAAGTGACAAACCTCTGAGTGGATCAATGCTGGACACTGGACAGGATTTTGAAAGATGAATGTCCTGTAACAGCTCTTCCTCCTTGTTACCAGGAGAGAGTGAGTGAGAGAGACAGTGTGTGTGTGTAAGAGAGAGAGAGAGAGAGGGAGAGAAAACAGCAAAAGAAAGAGAAAAAGGAGGTATGGAGAAAAGAAACAAAAGGGGTGTGTGAAAGAGACACGGAGACAGAAACAATGAGAGGCAAACAGAGGAGAGAGAGAGAGAGAGAGAGAGAGGCAGCTGGGTTGTTGCAGTAATAAAGAAGGAGAATCAATAGGGCGTGCAGTGGAGCCAAGGTGCTGCCATTCATCACTGCATCTCCCAGACTCCCATCATTCATCAAACTCAATGAGGCAGCAAATAGGAAAATGACTATTTGTATCAAACACATCTGCACTCATCCACCCAGGTATTTCATTCCCATTAACTCCCACGCTAAAATACGCTGCCTGTGTGTGTGTGTGTGTGTGTGTGTAGGGAGAGAATTGTCTTGTGCATCTGTGGTGAGTGTTTGTGTGTGTGTGTGTTTTATGTTTGCTCTGGATGCTTGTAGAGAATTATCTGCAGAGGAACACATTTATGGGACGTTTGTTCTCTCTCTCTCTCTCTCTCTCTCTCTCTCTCTCTCTGAGTGTGTGTGTGCTTTTGAGAAACATTTTCACAACACCCCCCCACCCCTTCCCCAAAATCCGCCTTCTCTCCCTCCCACTCTGTCCTTGCCCCATAATTTTTTATTGGCTGTCATTGGAGGGTTAGTGTACATCTTCATCTGACTATTTCCTCCCTCTCTCTCTCTCTCTCTCTCTCTCTCTCTCTCCCCTCCTGCCCTTTTATCTTCTCTCTACTCCTCCATTCTTCTCTCGTTCCTTTCTCCCTACTCTCGTGCTTTCTCAAAATCTCTCTTAGCTTCATCTTTCACATCTCTCTCATTGGATCCCTTTTCCTTTACTGCTCTTCACCCCATTCTCTCTCTCTCTCTCTCTCTCTCTCTCTCTCTCTCTCTCTCTCAGGTAAGGTGGAGTTGTCTGATGTTGCACATGCAAATGGCAGCGCCATCATCATTATGGCCTAACGCCCCATGAAATGATGGGATTATTACAGCAATCTTTTACTACAGCCTCTCTCTCTCTCTCTCTCTCTCTCTCTCTCTCTCTCTCTGCCCCCCGCCCTCTTACTTTGACCAATTTACAGCAGTGAGCCTTTCCTGGTAATTAAGTATATTCCTATTATTGAGGAACTAATAATATTAATATTAATGCTAATACCGATACCAGCCCTAATACTATTACTACCATTAATAGTAATATTTTTACCAATAACAATTCTAATGCCCGTACGCATATGAACACTAACACCACTTAAAGGTTTAGGCAACTGCAAGAATGAGATTTAAAACGGTAGCTAACTGAGCAGTACGTGTTTATTTGCAAAAAAAAAAAAGGAAAAAAAATATCCAACCAATCAAAAATACCCCCCACCCCAATATTACAATAAAACAAATATTATTATTAAAAATTAGTAATAAAAACAAATAAATGTATTACTTTGGCCAACATATGTTCTTGTGCTTAATGTAATTATTTTTTTTACACAAGCACCACTCTTTTATTATTTGTAAAATAATAATAATTGTATTGTATTTGTAATAATAATAATAATAATAATAATAATAATCACAGTGGCCTAAAACTTTTGCACACTACTGTACTTCCAGTATTAATGTGTTTACAATACTAATAACAATACTATAAGAACTACCAATACTAGTTCTATTACTTTATTATTACTAACACTAACAGTTATGCTTTTACAGATAATATTACTACTGATAAGAATAGGAGAAAGGTTATACTGATACTAGTAATAGGAATTATTATAGTAGTAGCAGTAGTAGTAGTAGCAGTAGTAGTAGTAGTACTAATATTAAAACAAGTACTCATTCCAATATTAATACCAGACTTACACTAAAAGTATTAATACTGCTAGTAAATAATGATGGTCCTCCAACTAAAACATCAACTCCTACTACTAATATTTCTACTAGCATTGTTGCTATAGCTACCATTATTTTTAAATTAACTACACTACTAAACATACTACCACTACTAAAAATACTAATACTAATATTACTAAAACGGCTACACTTTTATTACTACTGCTAACTGCCCACTGTGTTTGGACACTGCTTAGAGCAGATGGACTGGGCAGCTTGAGTTTGGACTCTGATGACTGTGGCCTATAAAGGTTTCTCTCTCTCTCTCTCTCTCTCTCTCTCTCTCTCTCTCTCTCTCTCACTACCCGGGGGAGCAGTCAGCAAAGTCACTGCTTCCAGGAACAGAACCTTTTGAATTCATAAAATTCATAGGATTTTTCACAAACGAATGAACACAATTTTCTCCCAATTTCCTCATTATGCAAATATGCAAAATATCACATTTAGGCCAATTACGGCGCGGTGCGCTCCCGAACCCACCCGGCTCTGCCCATAATTGCAGAAACTATCAAATAATTACGCCGGCTAATTGGGAATATTTGTGACAGATAAAACAAATTCTCGCACAAATTGCATTTCGCTGGAGGAAGCGCCGCCGCCGCCGTCTTTTCCTTTTTTTTCACCCCGGTCTAATTTATCTTACATAATGAACTGAACTGAGTACTTGTTATCGAATTTGAACAATTCATATGTCCGTAATGTGGAATGATGAAATAAATTAGAGGGAAATTTATACAATATTTTCCTGATCTAATCTCACTCTCTCACTGTGCACACATAAAAAGGCCTGAACTGAGAACAGCAACCACTTGCCCCCAAACCTCTCTGGTCCTGCCCGGGTCAACATAGGTCAAAATAATACAACAGATACCACTCTTACTGCTACTACAGTTATCACTGCTACTACTACTGCTCCTCAAACTACTACAAATACACTACTGCTCCTCAAACTACTGCTACTACTACTGCTCCTAAAACTACTACAAATACACTATTGCTCCTCAAACTACTGCTACTACTACTGCTCCTAAAACTACTACAAATACACTACTGCTCCTAAAACTACTACTGATACACTACTGCTCCTAAAACTACTACTAATACACTACTGCTCCTAAAACTACTACTGATACACTACTGCTCCTCAAACTACTACAAATACACTACTGCTCCTAAAACTACTATAAATACACTACTGCTCCTAAAACTACTACTGATACACTACTGCTCCTAAAACTACTACTAATACACTACTGCTCCTAAAACTACTACTGATACACTACTGCTCCTCAAACTACTACAAATACACTACTGCTCCTCAAACTACTACTAATACACTACTGCTCCTAAAACTACTACTAATACACTACTGCTCCTCAAACTACTACAAATACACTACTGCTCCTCAAACTACTACAAATACACTACTGCTCCTCAAACTACTACTAATACACTACTGCTCCTAAAACTACTACTGATACACTACTGCTCCTCAAACTACTACAAATACACTACTGCTCCTCAAACTACTACTAATACACTACTGCTCCTCAAACTACTACAAATACACTACTGCTCCTCAAACTACTACTAATACACTACTGCTCCTAAAACTACTACTGATACACTACTGCTCCTCAAACTACTACAAATACACTACTGCTCCTAAAACTACTACTAATACACTACTGCTCCTAAAACTACTAATGATACACTACTGCTCCTCAAACTACTACAAATACACTACTGCTCCTAAAACTACTACTGATACACTACTGCTCCTCAAACTACTACTGATACACTACTGCTCCTCAAACTACTACTAATACACTACTGCTCCTAAAACTACTACAAATACACTACTGCTCCTCAAACTACTACAAATACACTACTGCTCCTCAAACTACTACAAATACACTACTGCTCCTAAAACTACTACTAATACACTACTGCTCCTAAAACTACTACTACAACTACTGATCATAAAACTACTACAAATACATTACTGCTCCTAAAACTACAAATACACTACTACTGCTCCTAAAACTACTACAAATACACTACTGCTCCTAAAACTACTACTGATACACTACTGCTCCTCAAACTACTACTAATACACTACTGCTCCTCAAACTACTACAAATACACTACTGCTCCTCAAACTACTACAAATACCCCACTGCTCCTAAAACTACTACAAATACACTACTACAGCTCCTCAAACTACTACAAATACACTACTGCTCCTCAAACTACTACAAATACACTACTGCTCCTAAAACTACTACTGATACACTACTGCTCCTCAAACTACTACTAATACACTACTGCTCCTCAAACTACTACAAATACACTACTGCTCCTAAAACTACTACAAATACACTACTGCTCCTCAAACTACTACAAATACACTACTGCTCCTAAAACTACTACTGATACACTACTGCTCCTCAAACTACTACTGATACACTACTGCTCCTCAAACTACTACAAATACACTACTGCTCCTCAAACTATTACTAATACACTACTGCTCCTAAAACTACAACTAATACACTACTGCTCCTCAAACTACTACAAATACACTACTGCTCCTCAAACTACTACTAATACACTACTGCTCCTAAAACTACTACTAATACACTACTGCTCCTAAAACTACTACTGATACACTACTGCTCCTCAAACTACTACTGATACACTACTGCTCCTCAAACTACTACAAATACACTACTGCTCCTAAAACTACTACTAATACACTACTGCTCCTAAAACTACTACTGATACACTACTGCTCCTAAAACTACTACTAATACACTACTGCTCCTAAAACTACTACTGATACACTACTGCTCCTCAAACTACTACAGATACACTACTGCTCCTCAAACTACTACTAATACACTACTGCTCCTAAAACTACTACTAATACACTACTGCTCCTAAAACTACTACTAATACACTACTGCTCCTCAAACTACTACAAATACACTACTGCTCCTCAAACTACTACAAATACACTACTGCTCCTCAAACTACTACAAATACATTACTGCTCCTCAAACTACTACAAATACCCCACTGCTCCTAAAACTACTACAAATACACTACTACTGCTCCTCAAACTACTACAAATACCCCACTGCTCCTAAAATTACTACAAATACACTACTGCTCCTAAAACTACTACAAATACACTACTGCTCCTAAAACTACTACAAATACACTACTACTGCTCCTCAAACTACTACAAATACACTACTGCTCCTCAAACTACTACTAATACACTACTGCTCCTCAAACTACTACAAATACACTACTGCTCCTAAAACTACTACTTATACACTACTGCTCCTAAAACTACGACTGATACACTACTGCTCCTCAAACTACTACAAATACACTACTGCTCCTAAAACTACTACTGATACACTACTGCTCCTAAAACTACTACTGATACACTATTGCTCCTAAAACTACTACAGATACACTACTGCTCCTAAAACTAATACAAATACACTACTGCTCCTCAAACTACTACAAATACACTACTACTCCTCAAACTACTACAAATACACTACTGCTCCTCAAACTACTACAAATACCCCACTGCTCCTCAAACTACTACAAATACACTACTGCTCCTCAAACTACTACAAATACACTACTGCTCCTAAAACTACTACAAATACACTACTGCTCCTAAAACTACTACTGATACACTACTGCTCCTCAAACTACTACAAATACACTACTGCTCCTAAAACTACTACAAATACACTACTGCTCCTCAAACTACTACTAATACACTACTGCTCCTAAAACTACTACTACAACTACTGATCATAAAACTACTACAAATACATTACTGCTCCTAAAACTACAAATACACTACTACTGCTCCTAAAACTACTACTAATACACTAGTACAGCTCCTCAAACTACTACAAATACACTTCTGCTCCTAAATCTACTACTACTACACTACTGTTCCTAAAACTACTACTAATATACTACTGATCATAAAACTACTACTAATACACTACTACAGCTCCTCAAACTACTACAAATACACTACTGCTCCTAAAACTACTACAAATACACTATTGCTCCTAAAACTACTACTAATACACTACTGCTCCTATGACTACTACTAATACACTACTGCTCCTATAACTACTACTAATACACTACTACTGCTCCTGAAACTACTACAAATACACTACTACTCCTAAAAATACTACTAATACACTACTGCTTCTTAAACTACTACTAATACACTACTGCTCCTCAAACTACTACAAATACACTACTGCTTCTTAAACGACTACTAATACACTACTACTGCTCCTTAAACTACTACAAATACACTACTGCTCCTTAATCTACTACTAATACACTACTACTGCTCCTTAAACTACTACTGATACACTACTGCTCCTAAAACTGCTACAAATACACTACTGTTCCTTAATCTACTACTAATACACTACTACTGCTCCTTAAACTACTACTGATACACTACTGCTCCTAAAACTACTACAAATACACTACTGTTCCTAAATCTACTACTAATACACCACTGCTCCTTAAACTACTAATAATACACCACTGCTCCTTAAACTACTACTAATACACTACTACTCTTTAAACTACTACTAATGCACTACTGCTTGTTAAACTACTACTAATACACCACTGCTCCTTAAACTACTACTAATACACTACTGCTCCTTAAACTACTACTAATACACTACTGCTCTTTTGCTCTTTAAACTACTACTAATGCACTACTGCTTGTTAAACTACTACTAATACACCACTGCTCCTTAAACTACTACTAATACACTACTGCTCCTTAAACTACTACTAATACACTACTGCTCTTTTGCTCTTTAAACTACTACTAATGCACTACTGCTTGTTAAACTACTACTAATACACCACTGCTCCTTAAACTACAAATACACTAGTGCTCCTAAAACTACAAATACACTACTACTGATATAACTACCAACATTAAAACATTTCCTTTTCCTACTGTCTGAACTGATGAGCTGTGTTGAGTCCCATACAACAACAACAACAACAACAACACACCAATACATAAGAAAGCAACGTGAAGTGTTACCACCGCCATTGTTGTGGTTTCCATTGCTCGCTGTTCCCGTTAGAGACAGAGTCTATAGTGGAAAACCAACCAGTTGTTAAGCGAGCAGAGCTGAGTAGAGTATGCTGCATACAGTGGAAAAGCTCCAAATGTAAACCGAATGAGTGCTAATGTCAATCAAATGTTTTTTTATTGTCATTTCAACTACATAAAGTGTGCACAGTACATAGTTGCACACAAATAACAATAAAATCCTAAAAGCTGCAGGAGTATCATCAGTAAAAGTTGGAGAGCTGCTGATGGGACTGGGGCGTCCACCTGAGAGGCTTGGTCCCTGTCTCATTTTTAATCGGCATATCAGCGACTTCTAATCTGCCTGAATTTAATTGTAATTAGTCGAGCGGCTGCTGGAGGTTCCAACATGGCACCCGCTTATTAAGAGGTCAATTTATTATTTGTTAAAGGGGTTGTGGGAAAATGAAAGGGGCTATTTTTCAAATCTCCTCGCTCTTTTAACCATGTCGCGGTGTTTGTGGGAGTAATTACGAACTGGCTTTGAGTCGCTAATGCGGTGAATAATGTGGTCAGTAATGACTGGTGCATTGATGCTAATTGTAACAGTCAACTGTACAGACGGCAGGAAGGCCTCACTCTGCCCTGCTTTCTGTGCCCTGTGTCCATGAGTGAAAACTGTTGTCTTATGTGTGTTGGTATGGAGTTTTGCGGCTCCACTTTAAGCCATAATTGCTGCTTGATTTGTTTAGCTATGGTGATGGAGAGGCGGCGAGACGACAGCTCTCGCTTAAGCCGGTCATTCCGCCTTAATAAATCTCATCTTTGAGATTTGCCACCGTGCGTAATCTGTGCGTAATTCTCCAAATTGAGTTTAATTCAGGGCTACTAGCCGTGTAATTTGCCAGTCTTAAAATACAGTTCTGCCCGCTCTTGGCCCGTGGGGTCAGACGTGAGCTTTATGCGGCATTTCCCCTCGACAGCATGAAACGGACATCACCTCTGTGGCTCTGAATTTGACGTACGTTCTCCTCTTTCTCTTCATCTTTAGAAGAAGAAGGGGATATTGAGTGACTCTATCTTCAATCCAGGACACAATGGCAGTGATTGATGGAGGACAAAGTGGGGACAGCAGGAGGGGAAGGGTGGGTTTATGTGGTTTGTCTTTGTGTGTGTGTGTGTGTGTGTGTGTGTGTGATTGGAGCCCCCCGACAAATGTCTCATGAGGCTGAGTGAGTCTTATTTCTGTGAGCAATCAGCATGAAGCTCCCTTAAAAACACTACTACCACCACCATGATTTTCAGATCTTGCCAGCCATTACAAAGCAACCTATGAACAATAAAATATTCCTCAATCCCTCATCACCATCAATTTTCAGACCAATTAGAAATAATATAGTATTGGAATCTGGCATGGCCGTCCCCATATGGGCGACCCGCTCTGTTGAACATAAACTGGCTTATTCAAGGACGATAAAGCAGCCTGAACCTTCATTTCAGGTGAGTTGCACATCGTTTAAAGCATGAGTAATCACTTTTAAAACTATATTTGTGGTGGATAAACTCACTGATTGCAACTTTAATGGGCCTGCTGCGATTAGAATGGAGGGAGTGCGACTCTGGCTGGTCAGAACAGTCCCTGCAGACACCACAGGCTAAACAGCAGTAAGACAGGAGCATGAGAACCCTCCCTCTCTGCCTCCACCCCACCCCACCATCCCTGTTTACTCACTGATTCTCTTCACCGACACGCTCCTCTTCACCTCATCTTCCGGCAAATATTTATCACCATCAGTGGAGCGACGTTAGAATAGCTCGCGATCCGGGGGATCGATCCTCGCCACTCTAATGTGTGTGTGTGTGTGGTATCCTGAGACAGGCTGGGTCATGAGAACAACAGTGCTAATGCTAGCCCTGTTAGCCCTAACCCATCACAAACCCACAGCAGCGTAGAGGCCAAAGCTCTAGCTTTACTGCTTTACTGCATGTATCCCAGCTTCTACTTATGCAGGCTACTCCTTTAAAGGGGGAATCAGTCAAGTTTAACACACAAGATAAACACACCAGTACAGTTATTCTCCATAGAGTGGGTCCCCTTCACTGGGCTATGTTTAAAGATAACGTTTTTATTTATTTGTTGTTATTAAACAAGTATTAAAGAATTGGTCCCAGAGGAAATGTTGACTGCTCATAAGTTGCTGTGTAATGGCTCAGGAGACTTAATGGTGAAATGGCTTATTCCTTAAAATTTGGAGGGGGCGGGGCGACACATGAGACATGAGAGAGAAATAAATGAGATAAGGAAGAGAAGAGTGGAGGGTTCATCAGGCAAATCTGAGCACAGCTTGTGATTCTACTGAGATCACTGAGGTCTTTTTTGAGCAGTGGGAGACTAATGGTAAAGCCTCTTGTGATTTTCCATCTGATCTTGTTGTGTTGGAGAAAATACAGCAACATCTCTTTCTGCAATCTGTCTTTCTAATTTTTCCTTTTCTCTGTGGTATTAACTGAGAGAGAGAGAGAGAAATGAAAAGAGTGATTAAAAAGGGGAGAGGGGAGATAGATAAAGAAAATCAGAATGAAAAACAGAATATACGGCATCAGGTGTCGGCCCCCACCTCACAAGGGCGCAGGAGGATCCAGCAGCTGATTTGGCCTCCCCACAAACTAATTGATGGACAGTGTTCTCACACACACACACACACACACCCTCACTAATTTCTCATTTACTATTCTAGGAGGAATCCCAAGTGCTACGTGGCCAGCCCCGCTATTTGCTTTAGCCCCTTCATTCAGTCAGTCATCAGTAAATAAATATACACTGAATATAACCAAACATGTAAATAACAGTCCTCTATTATCCTCTATGAAACAACGTCAGTCATATCTTTGGAGCAGAGCTTATTCAACAAATATATCAAAGTTAAATCGTGGTAGTATTGAAAAGAGCTTAACTAGCTAATGCTAGTTAGTTGCCAAGTAGCATGCTAGCTTATTAGTGAAGCTAGCATTATCCAAAAGATTTGCTGACTTTACATTATACACAGAAGTGTGTAAAAGATTTCACCATCTGTGATAATGAGATTTAAAAAGTTATTTATCTAAACAGGAAGCCTTGGTTTAGTGCTGGTTTAACCCTTTCCATACCTCTCCTCATGGCAGTCCAGTACTATTTGGCTTTAGCATCCAATCCCTAGTTTTAACGGTTAATAAATACTTCATTGTGTTAAATTAAGTGTGCTGTTGATTTAACAAATCCATACGATCAAGGAGAACATGTATTTACGCTTTTATTTTAATTATATGTAGTTTTATACAAGCACTACACTTACTGAGAACATAAATTATTTTAAAGGCTAAGCAGCAGCTCTATGAAAGTGTCAAACAAATAAATACAGTGGAATTTGAGTTCCTAACTTGTGTTTATTGATAGTCAGAAAACATGTTATTTCTTACTTATTCAAGGAATAAGGTTTAAAAGACCATTGGTGGCTCAGATTATACTCGGCTACGTAGCTGCATTACGGAGGTTTATAGTGTCGGATGAATTCGAGTTCGACTTCGATCACATTTACAAGAATAACGGTACCTCTACATTTGAGTTTAGCTTATTGCTAGGCTACTGTCATGAATAATGTTGGTTATTTAGCTAGATACTGTCATAACAGTCAGTCATAACGGTGTTTTACCGCGGCGTTGTTCGGCTGTTGTCCACCAGTGACGTCACGGTCGCGTTCGAGAATTTCCGTAGCGAGCTCGGGTTTTTCCGTCAATTTAATAAAATTGTCAGTTTTAAAGCAAATTAAGCAGCTATTTTCATTTTAATTCATACTTATATCTGTCAGTAACTACAATAATGTCAAATATTCATGGAGGTCCATTAAGTGGTGTTTAGCCTTTAAGTAATCTTAGGTGCCTAGACTTTTGCGCATATTTCTCTGAATGGAGAGAAACTGGAAAAAACTTCATACAAGTAGTTTCTAAAGTTTGAGTTAAATAACACGCCATCCTGCACACAAACAAACAAACAAACAAACAAGAATTGCTGTATGAATGCTGTAAATTAATATAATTAGTTGAAGCAAACTTGAAAATACAAGTAGCTTACAGAGAGAGAGAGTATACTGTAAATATACAGAAATGTATTTCAGATTAAATATTAAATAAATTAATAAATAAATAATCAAACAAATAAATAAATGAACCAATGAATTAATAAGCGAGCAAACAAAGTAACTAAATCTGTGAATAAATGAGCGAATTAATTAATGCATGGCCGCATGGTTAGGCAAACAAACGAATATGCAAATGAGGAAAAGAGCAATCAGCCAATCAGTGTCCTCCAGCTCGAGCTCAGTCCTTTCTCCAGTGACAGGGATTTCTCCTGCTTTTGAGGAAAGAGGATCTTTGATATCATAAGACCCTCCTTTTCACACACACACACACGCACACGCACACACACACACATGGAAACACTCAGAGCGCGCGCCTGTCGCTTCTGTGTTTTATTTTTCCAGCGCGCGCCGCTCTAATCAGCCGCTCTCATTACGGACGCTGATGAAAGCGCTAATTAGAGACAGCAGCGGCCTCGCGCCACGCACACGCTCAATATCAATTAGGGGCTCGCGAGCGCGCGCGAGCTCACGTGCACGCGCCTCCGCCTGCTTGATAGTGGCGTTGATTGGTTTAGAAAATGAGGAAAACACCAATAATCAGAGAGAGAGAGGGGGAAAGAAAAAATGAAAGAAAGAAAAGAGCAAACAAGACAGAAAGGTCATCCTTTTCTTTCTCTCTATCCTGTTCTGTTTACTCTTTTTTCTCTCCTTTTTCCCTCTCCCTCCATTCACTTCCATCTTCCACCTCATTCACCTTTCTCTCTCCCTTCTTCTTCCACCTCCTACTTCCTTCTTCTCCTCATCCTTCTGCTCCTCTACTTCTCGCCACTTTTCTCCTTCTCATTATTTTCTCCCTCCTGCTGCAGCTCCTCCTGTGAGAGGAGAGGGAGACGTATTAGACGAGGGGAATATCTCTGGCTTTTTGGTCTCACTTTTGGCCGTAATGAATTGCATTAACGCGTGACAAGTCTGAAATCCTACATCATTAGGTCGTTCCGGTAGCAGAGAGAATGAATAGGTACCTCTCTCTCTCCCTCTCTAACCTGTTTAGCCTCGCCCAAACAGGAGTTAATAGCAACTGATTTTATTTATTTATTTCATTAGAGATAAAAAAAAATCAGCTAATAAGACACCCCCCCCCCCCCCACACACACACACATCCCCCACTGGTCTGTTGTAAATGTGTCGGAGTGATAAAAGCAAACATAAATGGAATGAGAGGGAATGAAAAGCATGTTAGTAAGAATTAAAGTCACTAATGGAAAATAAAGAGAAATGGTGGTATCTGATTATTATTACAGGGGTGCATTCCTATTGGACGTTCCTCAACTCTGGGCCTAAGTCATCTGGTGCCTTTCCCTTGCTTGGTACCTGCTCTACTCTAAAATTGGTCCTGGCCCTGGAACTAGATTCTTTTTTAGTGGTTCTGAGTGAGCCGAGTCGGGACTAAACTGTGGCGTGTAAACCTTGCAGGGTGCTGATTGTCCAGAGAGAATCGTCACTCAGCGGCACGCAGTGCAGACGACCAGCACTAACTTTCCAATGGTAAAATCTCCAGCTACAGCAGAGATCACATTTGAATTACACTGTGGTCTTTTGAAGAGGTTCAAACGCTCCTTGGATCGGTGGCTGACGAAAGAATCCACTCTAATTTAACCCTGTGGAGTAGCCCCAGGCCTTATTCACATTTTAAGGAAACGGAAGACTATTTTTTTTACAAGAATAAACAGTTGAGAAATTCGGAATATGAAGACAATGCTTGGAGACTTTTAACTTTTCTCTACGACTGCTTTGATACTCGGAGGTTAGACCTGAATGATTAAAATGGACGTTTAAAATGCTCATCATTGTACCGCATGTATTTCCAATCACAGCGCAGATATTCATGGATGTAAAAGCTCAAAGTTGAGGTGAAACCAAGAACAGAGAAATAAAAGGAAAAAAAGAGAATTGGCAAGAGCTGCTGTTTTCATTATAAAATGATATCATCAACAATACTGAATTTTGGAATATCGAATGAGAATTTAAACTCAATAATAACTGTGGACTGTCCGGCAGAAGAAAACCAAAGGCCTGTGTATTGTGACATCACAATCATAGTCTAGCTATCAGCATACAGGTCTTTATGTTGCTTTAGCACTGGGGATGTGGCTGTATAACAGTTATCACATAATTATCATCGTCATCATCATTTTCTAATTGCATTTAAGTTTATGGTATTTATAAGCATAAGATGCAGTGGCGTTTCTCTACAAAAGTGAAGACTATATTAATCTAATCAGTTGTTTACTTCAAAACATCTTTCTTTTTCTCACTGTTCTCTGCTCTTTTGATTACTTGAGTAATCTTCTATTTTCTGTATCGTCGCTGTCCAAAGAAAAACATGTATCTCCATGTTTGTGGATGTTAGTTTACTACATCATTTGAACACAACAGTTGCCCTTTACACTGTGTGAAACTTTCATGATGAATGGACCAATTTGGCCTCCAACATTGGAAAAATGTGTTCACTGGAGTAAGAAAGCTATATTCCTGAACTAATCACCCAAAATCAGTACGTGACCACACTGTCTGTGAGGCCGGATGCCACCAAATCCTCACACCAGTGTCCCAGTATCTAATAAAAAAAATCCTTCTCAGAAGATACGACAGTAAAGAGCAACACCCTCCAGATTTAGACCCTACATTCAGACCAGTGTCCACAAACTTTTGGCCATGTTTGTGTCATTTGATTCAGTGACTTTGTTCTTGTAAATGACTCCAATTCCTTTTCGATGATTCATTTACACTCAGTGTGTGGGGGGGGGGGGGAGCAGTGATTAGTGTCAGATCTGTTTAATTATATATCCATCCCTACCACAATTAGTGACGTCAACCTTATTTTTTATCTTCACAAAGATTCAATAAATTAACTTTATTTTCAGCTCCTCTGTGACCAGCTGAATCATCTTCCTTCTCAACTTTTCTTCCTCCACAGATTTTCTCTGCTTCCTTCAGAAGTTAGGAACAGAGAGAACCATTGATATTTATTTCATTCTATGTTTTGTTCAGGCTTTTTGGCCTTTATGTGCTAATAGAACCACCTTTCTTTGTCTGTGCAATAAATGTGATTCTGGCAATAAAAAAAACATAGCATATAATTCATTCATTCATTCATTCATTATCTGTAACAGCTTATCATTCATTCATTAATTCAGTCATTATCTGTAACTACTTATCATTCAATCATTCATTATCTGTAACTGCTTTTCATTCTTTCATTCATTATCCGTAACCGCTTATCATTCATTCATTCATTATCTGTAACTGCTTTTCATTCATTCAGTCAGTCATTATCTGTAACTACTTATCATTCATTCATTAATTCAGTCATTATCTGTAACTGCTTATCATTCATTCATTCATTCAGTCATTCAGTCATTATCTGTAACCGCTTATCATTCATTCATTATCTGTAACTGCTTTTCATTCATTCATTCAGTCGTTATCTGTAACTGCTTTTCATTCATTCATTCATTTGTTATCTGTAACTGCTTTTCATTCATTCATTATCTGTAACCGCTTATCATTCATTCAGTTATTATCTGTAACTGCTTATCGTTCGTTCATTCATTCAATCATTCATTATCTGTAACTGCTTATCATTCATTCATTCAGTCATTATCTGTAACTGCTTTTCATTCATTCATTCATTATCTGTAACCGCTTTTCATTCATTCATTCATTATCTGTAACTGCTTTTCATTCATTCAGTCAGTCATTATCTGTAACTAATTATCATTCATTCATTAATTCAGTCATTATCTGTAACTGCTTATCATTCATTCATTCGGTCATTATCTGTAACTGCCTTTCATTCATTCATTAATTCAGTCATTATCTGTAACTACTTATCATTCAATCATTCATTATCTGTAACTGCTTTTCATTCTTTCATTCATTATCCGTAACCGCTTATCATTCATTCATTCATTATCTGTAACTGCTTTTCATTCATTCAGTCAGTCATTATCTGTAACTACTTATCATTCATTCATTAATTCAGTCATTATCTGTAACTGCTTATCATTCATTCATTCATTCAGTCATTCAGTCATTATCTGTAACCGCTTATCATTCATTCATTATCTGTAACTGCTTTTCATTCATTCATTCAGTCGTTATCTGTAACTGCTTTTCATTCATTCATTCATTTGTTATCTGTAACTGCTTTTCATTCATTCATTATCTGTAACCGCTTATCATTCATTCAGTTATTATCTGTAACTGCTTATCGTTCGTTCATTCATTCAATCATTCATTATCTGTAACTGCTTATCATTCATTCATTCAGTCATTATCTGTAACTGCTTTTCATTCATTCATTCATTATCTGTAACCGCTTTTCATTCATTCATTCATTATCTGTAACTGCTTTTCATTCATTCAGTCAGTCATTATCTGTAACTAATTATCATTCATTCATTAATTCAGTCATTATCTGTAACTGCTTATCATTCATTCATTCGGTCATTATCTGTAACTGCCTTTCATTCAGTCATTATCTGTAACCGCTTATCATTCATTCATTCATTATCTGTAACTGCTTTTCATTCATTCAGTCATTATCTGTAACTGCTTTTCATTCATTCATTCATTTGTTATCTGTAACTGCTTTTCATTCATTCATTATCTGTAACTGCTTATCATTCATTCAGTCATTATCTGTAACTGCTTATCGTTCATTCATTCATTCATTCAATCATTCATTATCTGTAACTGCTTATCATTCATTCATTCAGTCATTATCTGTAACTGCTTTTCATTAATTCATTCATTTGTTATCTGTAACTGCTTTTCATTCATTCATTCATTCATTCATTATCTGTAACTGCTTTTCATTCATTCAGTCAGTCATTATCTGTAACTACTTATCATTCATTCATTAATTCAGTCATTATCTGTAACTGCTTATCATTCATTCATTCATTCAGTCATTCAGTCATTATTTGTAACCGCTTATCATTCATTCATTATCTGTAACTGCTTTTCATTCATTCATTCAGTCGTTATCTGTAACTGCTTTTCATTCATTCATTCATTTGTTATCTGTAACTGCTTTTCATTCATTCATTATCTGTAACCGCTTATCATTCATTCAGTTATTATCTGTAACTGCTTATCGTTCGTTCATTCATTCAATCATTCATTATCTGTAACTGCTTATCATTCATTCATTCAGTCATTATCTGTAACTGCTTTTCATTCATTCATTCATTATCTGTAACCGCTTTTCATTCATTCATTCATTATCTGTAACTGCTTTTCATTCAGTCAGTCATTATCTGTAACTAATCATTCATTCATTAATTCAGTCATTATCTGTAACTGCTTATCATTCATTCATTCATTCGGTCATTATCTGTAACTGCCTTTCATTCAGTCATTATCTGTAACCGCTTATCATTCATTCATTCATTATCTGTAACTGCTTTTCATTCATTCATTCAGTCATTATCTGTAACTGCTTTTCATTCATTCATTCATTTGTTATCTGTAACTGCTTTTCATTCATTCATTCATTCATTCATTTGTTATCTGTAACTGCTTTTCATTCATTCATTATCTGTAACTGCTTTTCATTCATTCATTCATTATCTGTAACCGCTTTTCATTCATTCATTCATTATCTGTAACTGCTTTTCATTCAGTCAGTCATTATCTGTAACTAATCATTCATTCATTAATTCAGTCATTATCTGTAACTGCTTATCATTCATTCATTCATTCGGTCATTATCTGTAACTGCCTTTCATTCAGTCATTATCTGTAACAGCTTATCATTCATTCATTCATTATCTGTAACTGCTTTTCATTCATTCATTCATTTGTTATCTGTAACTGCTTTTCATTCATTCATTCATTCATTCATTCATTTGTTATCTGTAACTGCTTTTCATTCATTCATTATCTGTAACTGCTTATCATTCATTCATTCATTATCTGTAACGGTTTATCATTCATTCATTCATTATCTGTAACGGTTTATCATTCATTCATTCATTCATTATCTGTAACTGCTTATCATTCATTCATTCATTATCTGTAACGGTTTATCATTCATTCATTCATTCATTATCTGTAACTGCTTATCCAGACTGTAACCCGAGGCAAGGATCAAACCCAGGACGCCAAGACATGGAGCTGTGTGGCAGTGACACAGCGTAATATTTAAAAATGTATAATTTAAATTAAAATAGACGTAAGTACAAAAAATGTAAAAAGCCATAGCATAGAATTGTTAAATTCCATCACTATCATTATCTAGATTTAATTTCATTTAAGATATTTAAGCCATTCGTAAATCAGAAAATATACACTGACTTTCTATATAACGCTTTTGTTGTGTGTGTTTGTTTTTATATTAGTATATTTTCCTCATCATATAAATATGCATTTTTCAGAAAATGACTTTTCAGCTATAACTTTTAACATGTCTACAACTTTTGCACAGTATTTCAGGTAAACATTTGTATTCATTCTCTGTCAAAAATTCCGGGCTCGATCCCAAATGGCTCCTTGTAGCTACTACACTCTATTTCAGAAAACCACACATTTCTGTTTCAAAATTAATGAGTAAAATGCTCGGTAAAAAATGCGTCTTTTGTCAGAGTACGTATGTATTTACAGTTGATATGTAACGTACTAAATGTAGAAGCTGAATCATTGTGCCCTACGTAGTGTACTATGTAAGAAGCACAGAGCAATTCGTGATTCGTCCTCTTTTCCACAGGATTCCTCCAGAAGCTAAGGAGCTTTCTGAAGCCCGCGGTTTTGTTGCAGCTTACGGTTTTTATTTTAATTTTGTTTAATTCTTCACTCAAGTTTTGTTAAAAACTCGAGGTTAATCATGGCAGATCCGAGAATACGGCAGATTAAAATAAAGACAGGTGTTGTTAAACGGTAAGTAAACGTGTGACCAGCGCTCTGTGGAGCTCAGTGTTGGTTAGCATGGGTGCTAATTCTCCGGCGTAAGGCCGCGGCTACAGCGGACTGTGATGGAGCTCTCGTGCCACGGATAGGCTCGCTGTGGCAGTAGCGCTAAAAATTGAGCCCGCTGCTTCTGCCTTGTCAGTTTTTATAGCGTAGCATAGTGGCTAGAATGATTAAGTCATCTTCGTAATTTGCAAAATACAGTGTATACTTCATTTAGACTTGGATTCGTTTAAATAGTTGTAGGTTAAAGACTTTTTCGAGCACATGAAATTGTTAACGGTTCTGGTTAAGCTTTTGTGTAACGTTAATTCAATTACAGAGGCTCATATTACAGTCAACGCCAGACATTTGTTAACCTTACTGTTTTTGTGGGTCTTTTGGCCTCTTTGTTGTAAATTGTATTTATTATAAACTGGCAAAATAATGTGTGGCTCTATCACGTGTAAATAACTGGCTATATGCTGTAATTTCTAACATTCAACGTTATACCAGGTAGCGACTGCTGTATATTCCACTGCTACCACGAAGAAAATGTTTTTATTATATGGTATTTATTATAAAAGTAAGGCAGATGAAGTTATTAAAGTAAAGCAAAGGTGTCAGATTGCTGGGTAAATTTAAAAAAACAAACAAACCTTGAACCCATATCAAGGCTCATAACAAGACTTATTATTATTATAATAATAATAATAATAATAATAATCATGGTGTGCTTCGCTATGACATTTTGCATCCACACATCTCCAGGGCCCTGAGGTCCTGGGTTTGATCCTCGACCCTGTCACTCTGAGTTTTGCTTTGGTGTGTTCTCCTGTGTCTGTGTGGGTTTCCTCCCACGGTTCGGAAACGTGTTGGTAAGTTGGATTGGCTGTGGGAGATTGTCCACATGTGTGAGGAACGTGGTGAGTGTGTATAACTGATCATCAGATGCTCTGCTGTTGTATTATTCATGTTCCAAAGAACATCAAGCACTGAAAGTTTTTAGAAAAGCACTACGTAGCATATTATACATAAACTTGGTGTTTATGAAACGTAATTGTAATTATGATTTAAAAAGTAATATTCGCGATAGTAATAGATATAGCCGTGTCTTACTAACCTAAACTAAGGTGTAGGGTTTGCTGGAAGTGTATATATTTGGGGAAATTCTCGACTAAAAATCTTCTTATTCATTCATTCATTATCTGTAACCCTTATCCAGTTCAGGTCGCAGTGGGTCCAGAGTCTACCTGGAATCATTGGGCGCAAGGCGGGAATACACCCTGGAGGGGGCGCCAGTCCTTCACAGGGCAACACACACTCGCACATTCACTACACACTCACACCTACGGACACTTTTTGAGTCACCAATGCACCTACCAACGTGTGTTTTTGGACTGTGGGAGGACACCGGAGCACCCAGAGGAAACCCACGCAGACACAGGGAGAACACACCAACTATCCACAGAGTTTAGTGGGTAAAGCACATACATATCCATGTTTTACCCTGCTGTCAATATTAACTGTTAGAAAAGTTTGATTTTATTTATTTATTTATGTGTGTGCTACTTAATGCATCTTTGGTACCACTACGTTACTCTCAGGACTGCTTAGTCATGGTTAGTCTATGTGATCCCATTCCTAATAGCAATTAACATTAATAATTAATGCTACACTCTAAATTATATCATTCATATATATGCTTCATATACTAGCCATGCTCGAAGTCCATCCATGTGTATTACAGCAACCGTCCTCTGTTTTTAGAACAGCTGCTGCACTGATGCTAATGATAATAAGAGAAAGATCCTCAACATTGCAATTATGTCCCTGTCCCTGTAGGTTACACTGACACTATGTCAGACAAGAGACAGCTTATTATTAATAAAGTAAAATACAATATAGAAACAGTTTTTAGAATTCCTGACATAAGTGATAGTGTTCTCGTTTTCTAATTTAAATTTCTTGGTTATAAATCCAGCTTTTCCAAAGCCAGATTAGACACTGAGTGCTTTTACATGCACTTAATAATCCAAACTAAAATCCAGCTGTTAAACAGACTTCTTAATCTGATTTCTAGTTGATTCAGTTAATACAGATATTTTATAGGGTTTTATAGAAGTCGAAGCAGACTCGTAACTGCTCCAGGTGCCTTATCATTGTTCCAGTCTGATTACAGAGCAAACAGGCCAAAGTACAAAACCATAAGCATGGGCAGAAGTTTTCTGAAGATGAGTACTGAGAGTAGAAGCCTGCAGTAGGTTCCCCGCTCTATGACTGATCCAGATTTTACAGACTAAAGTTTGACAAATGGATCTTCTGTGTTGTTATCAGGTTCCCAGCATGCAGCTTATAAGCTTTTCAACCAATAATGGAGTTAAGGTGTTCAGAGAAGTGAGTTGTGTAGAGAAACATTCGAACATCTCACCTCACATTGATCTGCACATAATGTTGCATTTCTGCACTGTGATTTAGTCTCTACATTTTACACTGAGTTACATCATCTGTGCGATCGGTCATTTCCACCTCAGAAAGTAGCAAACAGCATTTATGAATTATGTATAAGTGATCATTTAATATTTTATTGATTATTTTCCATAAAATGTATAACACATGAGATGAAGAATTTGATTTCTTTCCAGTCCCTGAATGAATCAATTTCTGCTACAAAGAGTGGGTTCCCCATATAGGAGGGCAGCCATATTTGAAATTGGTTTCATGCAGAATGTCTGAAAAACAAAACAAACAAAAAAAAAAACCAGGCCTTTGACTAGAGCTGAAAGAGGAATTGTTTTGTGTGGAAACACAGTGCCATTTTCAGTTTGCAAGACCTGAAATTTTAATTATAGCCTGCATTATCAAGAACAATGTCTACTAAACTTGACAGTTTTCTAAGAACATCAATGAAATGTTTAAATAGGGGCATTTACCTTTATATATAGCTGAGTTAGACCAATCAGAGTGCTGTATACATCCCAACAACCATAAATGAGTGACAGGCTGTTGTTCTTCATTTAGCCCTACGAATTAGCTTGATCTTTATGAACCTGGTGATGAACACAGGCCTGGATCTTCATTTAGGGAAAACAGTTCAATAAAATTCAAAAGCCACATCTGACCCAAGTGCGGTACAGCAGATTTAACAATCACCAAATCAAGACAGGAGGCTAGGGATAAAACAACATGGTATAAATAAAAAGCATAAAAAGAAGAAACATAAGGTCCAGAGGAAAGTTAATATATAGTTAAAGGCTAAGCACCACTTAATGGACCTCCATGAATATTTGACATTATTTTAGTTACTGACAGATATAAGTATGAATTAAAATGAAAATAGCTGCTTAATTTGCTTTAAAACTGACAATTTTTTTTAAAATTCTTGAACGCAACCGTGACGTCACTGGTGGACAACAGCTGAACAACGCCGCGGTAAAACACCGTTATGACTGACTGTTATGACAGTATCTAGCTAAATAACCAACATTATTCATGACAATAGCCTAGCAATAAGCTAAACTCAAATGTAGAGGTACCGTTATTCTTGTAAATGTGATCGAAGTCGAACTCGAATTCATCCGACACTATAAACCTCCGTAATGCAGCTACGTAGCCGAGTATAATCTGAGCCACCGAGTTTAGCGAGGCAAGCTAACGTTAGCTAACACCAACTAAAACAGGCGAAGTGAGTGTCCTTACCCTGTTTACCTCCATGTTACAGAGGCTCTTGAACACCTTTCGTTGGTGTCCTTACATGCCCATATTGTTGGAAAAGCGCCAGTGAAATGAGCTACAGATAACGGAGTGAGCGGAGGGTCCTTTCCAAAGTGTCCGTTTAAAGTGGACAAATTTAGTCCATTTTCTGGATATTTTGGGATCTTTGGGCCATTTGTTCACAGATGTCCCACTGTACATTGAATGATTGCAGCCAAAAACAACACACCTTTTCGTCATTTTGCATTAAATTAAGTGCAGCTTCTAGAGTTGTTGTCCACCATCTACGTCACAGGCAAGACGCCTATTAGAGTTTCCCAACACCGTTGGGGGGGGAACCAACGGTCTTTTAAACCTTATTCCTTCAATTAGTAAGAAATAACATGTTTTCTGACGATCAATAAACACAAGTTAGGAACTCAAATTCCACTGTATTTATTTGTTTGACACTTTCATAGAGCTGCTGCTTAGCCTTTAAGAAAATAGTAAAATGTAGGTCAGTTTTAAACTAAATGTAAGGATCAAAAGATTGACCACCATCATTGAATTCCTCAATAGAATGTTATGGGTCTAATTCCATGTGGTTATGAATTCCAAATTCTTGGAGCTGTAATGTGATTATCACAATATTGGTCATAAAAAAAAATTAATTAGAAGTAATTATAGATATTAATTGAATGCAATAATATTTTCCCCAAAAAGATTTAGACCCACATTTCACCATTAATATGGAACAGCGTTAATATTGTTCACAATTTTGGTTTATTACAATTATCCTGTAAAATGCTGCCTATTGATAATTACATTATTGGCTGCATCAGGGCTGATTTATTGTGTGTTCTCAGAATAGAGTCTGAGTGACAACGTAACGGGGAATTACTGTAATTCAGCTTCCAATCATCAACATTACTCCCTTTTGCATAGTTCATACATGTTGCATCGATCGTGCTGGGTCTGGTTCAGATAGCGTGCTGTGATGGTATGTAGGTGTGTGTGTGTGTGTGTGTGTGTGTATAAACAATATATCCCATGGATAATAAACACTGATGTGCCACTGTACAAATAGTTGTCAGGGATGTTTTTCCTAAGACGATTCCTCATGACCATCAACATATTACTGCTATTCAGGATAGCGCAAATCTACCTTTGAGCCAAACAACATAAGTGTGTCATTTTTGATAACAGTGAGTAAATTAGGCCAGGCACAATAGCCCCAAAAATATTTGTGATATGCCAGAGCCACATAGTAAATAACTTAATAATGCAATTGAACTTTTAGCAAAAACATTATGAATTTAGATGCTATTAAGAATAATCAGACACTGGAATTGGAATTTAAAAAATATTTAAATATAGGGAATAAATGAAATATGAATAAAAATAATATAAAACCACTGCTTTTAAATAAATCCACATAACGTCTCCAGAACAGAACAGAGCTCTGTGGCTAAAACACTGGGGACTTTTACAAACCATTTATAGAACACACAGTAAACGCAGTGCACAACACTGAGGTCAGTGAAAATTATATGAACTTATATATGGAAATACATATGTTCTCCATATATCACACGATAAATCGATAATGTAATTATTGGGACAGCCCTACTTCTATTATCTTCAAAGAGCTCCTGATCTCTTTTGGTTGAGAGTGTTTTTCTCTGGTTGAGTGTGTGTGTGCACGTGCATGTCGTTAATATTGTACATTAATTTCTTTACTTCAGACCCAACAATAAAACGGAAATCCATCGTGGTGACTGAGAACTTTAATCCCAGAGACTGTGAACAACTTTGATACGGCACGCGTAGTTGTGTAGATTATTCTCCACTTATTACATTGTATTAATTACATTATCGTTATGTTATTTCCACACCATTTACATCCACGCTTTTCAGATTTTAGCTTTAAAGTGAGTTTGTGAGCTCCGGTTTGTTAAACGTCCCAGGACAAACCTTACAGTGTGGGATTTAATAAACCTGCAGCGCTCGTGTTCTGAGAATTGCTTTCTGTCAAGCCGTAATTTCAGTATAAAACACTAAACGTCGTTATCCTGTTTCTAAATCCTCCCAATCTGTGGTTAGCCCGGTCCAAACGTGAGGAAACAGTCTGAGCATGTGGTTCTGTAAAGTGAGTGTCCGGCTTGTTGTGCAGCTCTCTGTTATCACGGAGCAGCCGCTATTGATCAGAGCAGATCTGCACCAGCTGTTGTACGTTCTCAGCTCTTTAGCTGCTATAGATTTCCTTCGGTCTGAGGTCTCTCCCCCCCTTTACTCTCATTCTCTCTCTCCCTCCCTCGCTCTCCTCTCCTCACACAAGCAACACCTCCTCAGCTCCAGGTCACATTATTGATTTTGTCCACCTTTGCCTGGCGTATTGCTGAATTGCATTTCTTAATTTGTCAGGAGCGTGAGATGTGTGCAAGCTGATGAGCACTCTCTCGGATCGCGCACGTTTTTCTCCTCCGTCTGCAGGGGCATGTTTTCATCTCGAGAAAGACTAAATTTAGTACCTGTTTTATGCTGTTAACGAGCAGAGTGGATATAGCGGCCTCTTTCACGTACGCGGACGCTTGTCCTCCTTCACATGTGCACGCTTGTCATGTTTAATCATCAACGCTAAACCGTAATTGTTTTCTCCGTCCACTTTCTTTGCTTGACAGTTGAGTGACGTGAACTCATTTCTATCACAATATTTTCCCCAATCTCTGAAGGTAATGTAATGTATGTTGATCGTGGTTCTGAAGTTATTGAAAGTTATAAATACACCCGAGGAAGCTTATCTTGTACTGCCGTAGCTTTAAATTGAAAGGAATTACTGTTTTGAATATCTCAGCACATCAGACAAATGCAATTACTGAAAGTTAACTATACAATGTAGCACAATTCAGTGTAGCGCAGTTTGATTTGTGTGTATATGTTTGTATCTGTGTCATCTAAATATTCTGCTCCTCCAGCATCCAATAATTATTAATTAAGTCCTCAAATATTTATTTGAAATATTGCTGAAGTCTAAACATTCGTACTGTTGCGTAATAAAAATAAATACGACCTGTGCGTATGTAATCGTCTGACCCTGGCTCGTACGGCCATTACGATTAGGACTTGGGCTCAGAGTGCAGTCATAAAATACATCACAAAAAGCAGCTGTAATTTCAGCAACATTGCCTTAAAGGTGGAGCTCACATTTGTGGAAAATTTAACCATTTATTTGTTGATGTAAAAGTCTTAAAAAATTGACACAGAACTGTCATTTTTTTTTTAGAAAATATTTTTAAACAATTGGTCATTTACATATAATTTCCACCTGTTTTTAATGCAAGGAGCATGTAAAGATTTAAATGTATATTTTATTTTTAATAATAATCTTTAGGAATTGTTCCTTTAATAATGATATGTCAGTGTTGAGGTATTTAATTGGACATTAAATGATTTTTATAATATAAATACACCTTTAATGCAACTGTACAGAATTTGGAAACGTCCTATTTAGGTTTCGACCAATCAGAAGCAGTCAGACACCTGTGTATTGTGACATCACTGCCATGACCACTAACTGGCCGTTTGGTGCATTCGAGCTGGTCTGTTTTGGGCCAAAAAAAACAAACCTGGACCTTTTATTTATAGAGAATAATCGCAGTTAAAATCACAGGCATAATTCAGTATTTTTTCCAAATTGTTCAGAACTGCCAAGAACAAAATGGAGGCCCCTCTATCCTCTTTTTTCTTTTCTCTTCCCCCTTCTTTTACCCTCAAGACACAAATAAGCTTCATGTATTTTTACTTGTGTTTTTGTGTGTGTGTGTGTGTGTCTAAGTCTAACTGAAAGTGTGTGTGTGTGTTGTAATTCAGCCACCCGTTTCAGGCCTAGCTCAGCGGATGCCCTTAATAAAATGACAACAGTAATTTGCTTTTGTCACTGAGTGCTGCCGGGGGCTCGGCGCCTCAAAAATACAGTATTAGAGGAGAGCGAATGTGTGTGTCGCCTCTAATTCTTTTCTCTATTTTCCAGAGAGATGCTTTTTCCATTATGGTGAGGGGAAACCGTGCTGGCAGCCCCATTTTAAGGTCCAGACCAGCCCCACCCCTGTTAGACGACCCGGACAGAAATAAGAAATTAACATCAGCATGGCGCAGCTTTCATTAGCCTGTCCTTCAGCTTTACTGGAATAATTCAACACCTTTTTGCCTTTACAACACACCACCCCCCCACCCCACAAATCCGTCCATCCATCTCTCCACTCCCTCCTCTTTTCATCTGTCCCTTTTTAGCTTTCTCGTTCGGTCTGTAAAAGAGGTGAATGCGTGAGTGTGGGTTCACATTTCTCCATAAAACTCAGGCTACATTTCAGTGTCATACGTCTGTTTAACTTCCCACCAAAATGAGGGCATGTGTTGAGTGTAATGATATTAATCATGACCTTAGATGTCTTGGCGACAATGTGTTTTGCATTTTGGCTTCTCAGCGTTCAGGTTAATTCAGTTTGGGTGAGAGATATCAGGTTTTCCCGGTTTTTAGGAGTCCTGTTTCCTCTTATTTATAAATCGTTTCTTATGAACGCTTCAGAAATGTCTCTCCTTGACGAAATGGATGCCTGTTTTTGGGCTGAAATTTAAATAGAGTGGTCTCTTACTTTTGCACAGGATTTGTAGATGTGTGTGTGTGTCTCAGACAGAGAGAGAAAGACAGCCTCACCTGAGCATATGTTGAATATTAAGGCAGTGCGTGTTGATCGAAGCCTGTTAAATAAAGCGTAATTGATGTAAAATATGAGTGAGTGTTGCGGCCTGATACTCAATACTATGCAGCAACACACACACACATCCACTCTGCCGGAATGTGTCTGATTAATGAGGAAGAGTCCCACACACACACTTGTATAAACGAACCCACACACACACACACGGCTGATTTTATGAAAAATGAATTTGGCGCCGCCATGTCATCCGGACAAGGCAGACGGAAAAAGACTATTAGCCTGAATCATTATCAATAGTGATATTTTCAAACTCCATTACGACCATCACCGCCCGAATTTATTCAATGCATTTAGTTCATTTGGCCGTAATTGATAAATAATCAGAATTTATCAATGTTCCCGCGGCCCGTTTTCAGTAACAATCAAGTGAAAGTGGCCCATTTGCCACCTGACTTAGTCCAAATTAGGGGCTAAATTGATGATCAATTAATCCTACAAGGGCCAGTACAGTGTGTGTGTGAGCGCGAGTGTGTGAGAGTGTGTGTCTGTATGTCAGATAAATGGAGTTAAGAGACAGATTAGCGTAGCGATCAGGAAGTAACTGAAGCGCTGCTGCTCCGTGTGCGCGTGCGTTCCATACACTGCGGCGGCTAACAAGCATGTAGCTGTGATTGACGCATACAACAGACGCAGATAAACGACACCGATATAAGAGGAAAAGAGGAAGATGTTTCCACAGCTTCGGATGTCTCCGTTTGCCTGTATATGAATTGGATAGGAACATTTATTAACGGAATTATCACGAGATTAAATGCAAAATCAAAGTAAAGAACATTTTTGCAGTTTTTTTTCCAGTGAACATCAATTATATTTTTATTTTATTTTGAGCTAGGTTTAAATCTAGAGTTATTACAATCACAGGGTGAAAGCACTGTGTTTAATTTCCATATATGGAGCAGTACATACATTCACTCACATAGTTTTTAGAATGAAATTGGTCATGTTCATTTTGCCAACCAGAAACAAGCCTATCTTTACACTCTGCTGTTACACTGCGTTATTATAGGTTCATTAAAGGTTCGTCACAACACATTTGTAAGTTCGTTCAATATTCATTACCATGCAGTACTATATATTCATTAAGCATTCATTATTACACTTTCTGTATGTTAATTAGATGTGACCTGCTGAATGGTACGATTTACACTTTCTGTGGAGACGAGGGAATGAAGTTATCACTGGGAGCGGTGGTGCTTTATGTCCAAGAATATTTATATTATTTTATATACTTTTTATTAAGCTGCTTTAACGTCCTACACCCTCCTTTAACTCCATTCTTTATATTCAGTAATTTTACGTTATGTTTTTATGCTACGTTATAAAAAGATACACAAAACGTACCCCGTTTCTCAAGGGGAAGTTCATGCATCGTGTCTTTAAAATCTATTTAAGGCACATGGTTAGACTTTACGGATTTGCTTTATATCTAAAGGGGCATTTTTGTTTTGAGCAAAATGTATGTGTTGTACTCTGTGTACAGAGAAAACACCTGGACAGGGCCCGTCTGGCACTAAAACAGAACATTTTATAAAAATCTTGCCTATGTAAATGTTATGACTTTTACTCCTTATGTTTATTTTGTGTTTAATAAGTTAATCTACGCAAAGGAATTGAACCTGTGCGTTAAAATCGCCATAAACTGTCCTTATTTAATTGCTCATCATTTTGGCCTTATTAATCTTAATCAATTTCATCCACATTTTTCCACACTGGAAAACTCCATTACACAGAGAGTGCGGTGGTTTGTTTTTGAAATGATTGAGTGTAAGGCACCTCTCCAAAGCATCGTCTGAGGAGACACGGGATTTGATAAAGTCTGAGTTTATTGTTCTCATGAAACTCCCGTTTTCTCTGTTTGTTTTTGTGCAGACTGGCTAAGGAGGAGGTGTTGTATATAAAGGAGGCGAAGCAACAGGAGGAAAAAATTGAGAGACTGAAAGCCGAGGCAGGAGATGAATACCTCATCAAGAAACAGGTTTGAGAGTTGGGCTGAGGCCTGTTATTCACTGTGTGATAGAAGTGGGTTTATACGATTATTTTATGTCTCACTGTACGGGATTCTTCAGCTGAAATCTCTGAGCATTTCTATTTTATTTGCGTCTCACTGAGCTGGAGTCAGACTAGACTAAACTGAACTGTAGAAAATACATTTTACTGTACTATTCTATATGCTATAGTAGAGTAAATAACACTACACACTTCATTTTACACTGGATATTATACAGTATACGGTATTAAACTAAATATAAATGCTGTTGTAGATGAATATACATGCTACTCTAAACTTTACACTGTACTATAGCATAAAAGGCTATAGTGTAATAATGTATAATATACAGAATTATTGTATACACAATGTTTAAATTAAGCCAAACAAAGCTTGTACACAGTAAAGTGTACAATACACTCCACTAAAGTCATTTAAAATCTGTGTTTTTAGTGAAAGTCTTAGGCATCTAAGATTACTGTTCTAAATGTAGTAGATGTGTTATTGTTACTGCTCAGATAAATAGCTTAAGAACTCTTATTTTCTTATTTTTATGTAACATCAAATATTTCACCAAAAAAACGTTTTAAAGAAGAAGGATAATTTATGGAAGTCAATGTAAATCTATTTAATTTTATTAAGTCATTGGGAGTACAGTGGAACCTCGGTTAACGACCACAATCCGTTCCAGAAAGTTGGTTGTAATCCGAAATGTTCACTATCCGAAATTATTTCCCATAAAAATGAAAGGAAATAGAAATAATTGGTTCCCAGCTCCTGTCGACTCGCTAATATATAAGTGTTAAAGGTTATATGGGTATGTTTTTTTTAATGAGAACAGTTAGAATACAGTTTATAAAGAGTTAAATAAACATACTAACATTAAAGAAAGCATTTAAACATAAGAAAATTTACCTTTTTGCAGTGTGCAGTGTGATGGCGTATATCCAATACACGCATCTGTACGCAACCCGAAATTTTGTTCGCTAACCGGTACAAATTTTTATTTTTTTATTTTTGGTCGTAACCTAATTTGTTCGCTAACCTAGGCGTTCGCTAACCGAGGTTCCACTGTATTTGTATTGGTTCGTTCATCATGAAAATTCCACACAATTTCTGTGTTCAACTGATGTAATAAGCAAAACATCCACAAACATGGAGATACATGTTTTTAATTGGACAGCGACAATATACTACATAAACATTTAAAATATATTAAAATAGCACTACAAACATATTCTATATATAGTATACTATAATACTATACAATATATAACAGTAAATTCTATGCAGTTTACACACACACACACACACGTGTTTATAGTAACATATGATACACTCTTCTATTCTTTTCTATTGTGTAGTTTACTCTGGATTAGCGTGTTATAGTTAAGTGCTGCATAGTTTGCTATAATTTAGTAAAATGTTCTACACAATGAATTTTCTAGCGCTAAACCTACATTACACACTCAAACAGCAGAGATTATAACCCAACCTTTGCAAGTTTGGAAGATTTTTGTCTCCTACACCAACATTGTGATGATTATCACACTATAAACAGCCTTAATTCTAAAGGTGTGGAGTCTGTCTGTGCCGTGTTCTCGTTTTGATTTTAAACTCAAGCTATTTCCAACCTCTCTGAATCGTAAACCAGCAGGGGGAAAAATACAGGCAAAACGAGACACGAATTCAACTCTGTGGGAAATATTTGGACAAAAATAAGTGTGCATTATGTTATGTCTGATCATATTAATCAGTATAAGTGCGGCGAATAACCATGATTTATCGCTCCCTTTTAAAATGCACTCGGCAGTGTTTTCCATTCGAGAAGCACGAAGCAGAGTGTGGAATAAAGCCTAATTAAAAATGTATGAATGTAAATAATGAAACACTGTTTGAAAGCTTCGCTAACAGCAGTTTATTCAACATCTCTGAGTTGTTTACTCCAGTGTTTGGCTAATGTTATAAGGAATGGAGGAAGTAAACTAAACTCTTCTGTTCATATAGATCTTTGTCCGGTGTGTAGCAGAGTGGGATTGGTCCGTTGTCGATGGCCGTAGCCAGTGGAGAAAGGGTTCTATAGGGCACCAAAATCGGTTCCTCTATTGTTACGACGTCAAGCTTGTTACAGCAGAGGAACGGTCTTTGGTGCCGTATAGAATCCTTCTCTAAAAGGCGTTGTAAGAACCATCTATAGCACAGTCTACATCAATCTGAAGAACCCCTTCATGATGTGAAGAACCCTTAAATCACACAACAGGTCCTTCAAGTGTTCAGGGATTTATATAGAATTATTTTCTTTAGTAAAGAACCTTTTAAAGAAGCGTCATTTTTAAGTTTGCAGGTTTATTGATTGGTTATAAACTGAAGAATGCTATTATATATAACATGAGTGAAATTTTGTTATTAAAGGCTCATTTATGCTCAGTATTCACTACGATACAGATACGCACAGAGTCTTCAGAGTGTTCATTCAGTCTGTATTTGTGCAGGTTCTTCGAAACCTTACGGATGCAGATGGAACCGAGCTTTACCACTGGAAAACAGTGAGGGGCAGTAGAGCCGATATTTTAAGTGAAACATGACCCCTGGTAAAATAAGAAAATAATTCTCTGTCCTCACGGACCCCGCCGTTTACACCACCGCCTCTTTTCTGCACCGACTAACGTTACAGTTGTTGTCGTTAGTAAGTTTTGACTCTGAACTGCCCTCTAGTGGATGTGTTGTTCAATGGCTACGTCCACGTAAATGACGAAGAGTGGTATGAGGGCAGCGAGTGTAAAAATTAACGTATTCATTTGCGAACGTAAAGGAAGAATAAATGAGCCTTAAAAAGGACAAAGTGTCATTGAGTGTTTGGGTTTGGTGTGGATTAGAAGGCCATTTAAAAAAAAAAAAAAAAAAGCACTGCTCATTCAGGGACACGAAGACACACACACACACACACAGTAAAGAGTAGAGAATATGGAGTTTGCTGATGGACTTTTCTATTCTGTAGCTCTCATCAGAGAACAGAATACAGTGCTGCGTAACACAGTAATAAATACACTAAAATTGTTTCTACCATATTCTTTTCTGTATCTCTCTCGTGTGTGTGTGTGTGTGTGTGTGTCTAATCTCACATCTGGAGTGGATGCGGAAAAAGCTTTGCTTTGATGTGTGTGTCTGATAACGTTACCCGAGACGTCCTCGCGCCAGAGGGGGCCGATTGTGTGTGTGTGTGTGTGTGTGTGTGTGTGTGTGTGTGTGTGTGTGTGTCTGCTGACAGGTCGATAAGCCAATACAGCGCTCACTCCTTAGTGAGAGCAGCTCTGGGGATGTAACCCTCACACACGTCTCCTTTTGTATTTGATGGGTTCTGCTCACACACACACACACACACTCTCTCTCTCCTCTCTCTCTCTCTCTGAAAGCAAGGCATCTAGCTCATTTTCAGTTTTGTTTTTCCTCTCGAATTGTGACCTGTCCTTTCCTGTTCTCAGGTCTGTCACAATAATCAAATAATTGACATTTCCTACAATATATAAACATTTCCCTGATAATTCTCACTCACCTCAGTGTTGTCCACTTTGTTTACTATGTGTTTGTTTACAGAAGAATACACATATACAGCATTTTAGTTACTCGCTCAGTTCTGAAGTCTTTTTCTCTTGGTGTGGATTCGTTTGAAAACTGTGGTTATCATTTTATTTATGTTTTATTTATTAATGATATTTAAAAACATTTATTACAATTCAAATACAAATAGTTTGTGCTAAAATTCATTGCTTTTTAAAGGGGTGTAAATTGCGTTATTATGCTGTTACATCATTATCGCATCAGTGGCATAAAATGATCGTAAAATAACAGTAATATCGTTCATTGCAATTATTTCTGGGACAGTATGTGGCGTATCGACCAACGCGTGCTCTAATGTGAGACTTTCTTATTGAGAACAAGCCTCACATTTTTGATTAGTGTTGTTTTAATATTTGTGTAACTGTAACACTTTTTCTCTTGTTTTCCTGTGTGTGTGTGTGTGTGTTTGTGTGTGTGTGTGTGTGCGCGCGCATATGCAATGATGTGTGTATGGACAGATGGAGGTGCTGCAGGAGTCCAGAATGATGATTCCTGACTGTCATCGTCGTTTAGCCATGGCTCACGCTGACCTGCAGCAACTCCTGGTGAGAGCACACACACACACACACACACACACATTCTCTCACTAAGAGCACACACATACGGAGAGATTTCTATTACCTTACATGAGATTTCCTTTATTCCTGGGTGTGGAAGGTAATACATCTTCTCTGTACCAGATGGGACGAGGTGTGCTTGCTGTTCGGATGAAATCTCAGGAGACAAAAAGTACATTTAGGACCTTAAAGTGCGCACACCGACACAGGAGAGAGAACATTAGAAACGCTGCACCAACTATGAACAGCGTGTTTAGGAAATAGCTGTTGTATTTTTTTAAGGGTAGTGACCAGTAGCAGAAACTTACATAGGAGCTGTGTGTAAGTGTTCACTTATTCATTCGTTAGACAAAGATGATCCTTCATTAGCGCCACAGAGAATGTAACACCTGTTTCCCGAGGGTTGACAAATAATGCAAGCTTCCAAAATTGTTTTGTAATATCAGCACGTCATCACTGTCCAAAGAATCATCTCTTTGTTGTCTCCTTTTCTTATTTTTAATTTACTACATCATCAGGAGGAGTGGACCAATAGAAATGCTCCAGATTTACTCTTTTTTACATTGACTTCCACTGAAAATAAATGATTTTTCCTCTTCCTTTAGAGTAAATTTTTTGGAAATATATGATTTTCTTTTGGACAGCGATGAAATATAAATTTCAAAGCTTCTGTACTTTTCCAAACATGGCAGCCCCTGTGCGGGGGGACCCGCTCTTTGGAGCTTAAACTAGATCGTTCAGGGACGACAGAGCCGTGTGATTGTTTAATATGTTTTACATGTCTTCCCCTGTGTTTTTAAAGCAGACACATATTTAACAGGCTTTGTGTGGGGTTAAATAAGTCGAAGACGGGGTTATGTACAATCAATTCACATTTTACTCTTTACCATGCTGCAATTAAGCCTCTCGCGAGCTTAGTTTCGACCTTGTCTGAAACACACACACAGTCTCTATCTCTCTCTCTCTCTCTCTCTCTGTCTCTCTCTCTCTCTCTATCTCAAGAAGACCTGTGATTAACAAGAAAACTGTCTGTGTGTGTCCTCTCTGTCTTAGACATGTAGAGAGTAGTCTCTATGGTCTCTCTCTCTCTCTCCTCTCTCTCTCTCTCTCTTTCCGAGACTTCCTCATCTGACGTGTTGAGGAAGCAGAGGATACGGCAATTATCTCGAGGGAGGGGTGTGGGGGCACAGAACAGAGCGCTGCATGAAATGATCTATAATGAAGAGGACTCCTCTTACGTCTGGTCAATCTGTCTAATATTTCTCATTATGAGAATGTTGTAATGATATTATAAGGTTATTCAACCTATTTCTAGATGGTTTTTATCTAGAGAAAGTGTCTTATTCCATCAGCGGATAATTATTTCGCTCATTTAAAACGTTAATCCTCGATACAATTGGGTGACCTGCCCGTTTAAAAGAATGGGGAAAGAATAACGTGCAGTTTTAGGTTAAAGGTGCAGGTAGATATTGATTATATCATTAGTTTATACTTGAATATTTCTTGTATCAGTAATGTTGGTTATTATTATTAATAAAATATCAATAGCAGTGATACTAATAATAATTGTTATAATAATGGGTAATGACTACATTTGAATACAATGTGATTTAATTTAAATATCACTTAACGATAGCGAAGCAGCAGAAACGTTTCTAAAAGCACAGTTAAAGCAGCACATAAGTCTAAACATATAGCCTCAGAATTGATATATAGCCACAACATTAAAACCACACACAGGCGGAGTGAAAAACATTGATTAATTCACCTGCTGATTGATCTACAAACATCCACATATGTTGAAGAAAGACAAGTGTTCTGCCTTTTCTCACAGCAGCAGGGATAATGTGGCACTGAGAATACGACTGGCATCAAACTTCAACCCTGTCCTTCGTCTGATAAAATTCTGAAGGATGAAACAGGTTAATTGAAGAGATAAGGGCTGAAGAGTTGATGTACATCTTTCTGTTCGATGCAGACCATGAATAAACTGTTTGACAAACAGCAGCGAATGAAAATCATCATAGTTTGTGTGTGTGTGTATAGATAAGATATAGCGGAAACCTAATCGTTTATTCAGAAAACTCTTTTCCACCCCCCTTGTGTGCATTTTACGCTTTAGCGATATTCTAAATTTTCTACCTTGTCTGAGCGACTTTATTTGGGTAAAATGTTCTAATTTTGGCCTTTTTCCATTCAGGTTTCAGTTCAAAAAATTATTTTTAACATGGCTTCATTTCTTAAATACTGCCATGACTCCCTGTGAGGAGTGTGGTGTGTTCTCTCTGTGTCTGCGTGGGTTTCCTCCGGGTGACTGTCTGTGAGGAGTGTGGTGTGTTCTCTCTGTGTCTGCGTGGGTTTCCTCCGGGTGACTGTCTGTGAGGAGTGTGGTGTGTTCTCTCTGTGTCTGCGTGGGTTTCCTCCGGGTGACTGTCTGTGAGGAGTGTGGTGTGTTCTCCCTGTGTCTGCGTGGGTTTCCTCCGGGTGACTGTCTGTGAGGAGTGAGGTGTGTTCTCCCTGTGTCTGCGTGGGTTTCCTCCATGTGACTGTCTGTGAGGAGTGTGGTGTGTTCTCCCTGTGTCTGCGTGGGTTTCCTCCGGGTGACTGTCTGTGAGGAGTGTGGTGTGTTCTCTCTGTGTCTGCGTGGGTTTCCTCCGGGTGACTGTCTGTGAGGAGTGAGGTGTGTTCTCCCTGTGTCTGCGTGGGTTTCCTCCGTGTGACTGTCTGTGAGGAGTGTGGTGTGTTCTCCCTGTGTCTGCGTGGGTTTCCTCCGGGTGACTGTCTGTGAGGAGTGTGGTGTGTTCTCTCTGTGTCTGCGTGGGTTTCCTCCGGGTGACTGTCTGTGAGGAGTGTGGTGTGTTCTCCCTGTGTCTGCGTGGGTTTCCTCCGGGTGACTGTCTGTGAGGAGTGTGGTGTGTTCTCCCTGTGTCTGCGTGGGTTTCCTCCGGGTGACTGTGAGGAGTGTGGTGTGTTCTCTCTGTGTCTGCGTGGGTTTCCTCCGGGTGACTGTCTGTGAGGAGTGAGGTGTGTTCTCCCTGTGTCTGCGTGGGTTTCCTCCGGGTGACTGTCTGTGAGGAGTGTGGTGTGTTCTCCCTGTGTCTGCGTGGGTTTCCTCCGGGTGCTCCGGTTTCGTCCCACGGTCCAAAAACACGTTGGTAGGTGGATTGGCGACTCAAAAGTGTCCGTAGGTGTGAATGTGAGCGTGTGTGTTGCCCTGTGAAGGACTGGTGCCCCCTCCAGGGTGTGTTTTAATGAATGAATGAATGCCATGACTACAGACTACAGAAAAACCCGAGACACATTTAGACCTAACTCACCAAAACGTCACTTTGTACCTTTGGGAACCAGAATGTCCGGGGACATGTGCTGCCCTGTGTCTAATGTCTGGTGCTCAGTGGACTGTTGTGATCTTCAGGTGAGTGTTTGCTGGGCACCGTGGACCTGAATCTCACGGTGATGTCTGTATCACCCTGCGCTGAATCCGTCGGCCGTTCCCTGGTGTCCGCTGGTGATTTGTGATTGGCAGTGCTTTGTGTTTTGCAGGAAACGGAGGAAGATCTGACAGAAACAGAGGAATACAAGGAGGCCAGAAGCATTTTAGACTCTGTCAAGCTGGAAGGATGATGTAAACACACACACGCGCACACACACACATAGTCCCAAGTGTCCATTCCATTTGTCAGGACTTGTTAAGAAATGTCAATGCAAGCCAGATGTCTGTTCCTCTCTCTCTCTATCGCTGTTTTGTATTTATTTTTAACTTGGGGAATGATGTGCCACCTGATCCTTAACGTCCTCTGATGAGTGTTCAGATTTACACTGAAACATCAAATAAACTTTCTTATACACGGACTCCTCACGTTGTGTGTTCATTTCTGGCCTGATTTAATCTCGTCGAAACGTGCCTTTGAGACTGAAGCAGCTTCTCTGTAGATTCCCTCAGGAAACTGGAATGAAGACCCTCCTGGAGAAGATGGAAGAGCTTGTTCTGCGATCATCTGGAGAACGACCTTCAGAATTTACCTTGAGTGCCGTTTTCTTTGGAACTGCTCTTAAATGTTGACTTGTGTCTACGCACGCGGGCTCAGACGTGAGAAAACCATCCACTGTCCAAATAGCCCCTGCTCAGTGGTGTTTCACAAGACACAGCACGCTCCCCCACATCTTAGAGAGAGGTGAACGCAATGACAGTGGAGCTCAACACGCTAGGAGGAGAGCACTTAATAACCTCATGGTTAACTGACAGTTGTGCCACTGCAGTTGCTCTGAGGGTTGAGTGACTGTGACTACCTAGTGCCCAGTGAGACGGATTAGACTTCAAGACCCACTGCCACCCTGATTAGGATGAATGAATGAATGAATGAATGAATTGCCAAACAATGAGATAAAACAGCTTGAAATTGAGAGAGCTGCCCTGACAAAATGGACAAAGAGTGGATTAAAAGTTATCTATGAAAACAACGGTAAAGTAACAGAAACACGAGGTGCGGTGTGTATTTTTGTGCGCATTGAGGCTCACGTTTACATGTTTGTTAGGTTTATTCTCAGCTCCGTGTCAACTGCTCAGAGTCTTTAATTGATATTTTCAGTGTTGTGTTTTTAACACACTTCTCTTTCTCACCTTCAGTCGTGAAAGATGAAGTGAACCTGCCAACCTTTTTAGCGTTTGGAGGATTTAAAGAGGTCCAGATGAAGCTGTCTTTCACAGGAACGTGTGTGTTTTTCCCCATAGAGGGTGGTGTGTGGGTGCTTGAGGAAGATTAGAGACAACAACACGTTTATAATCAGCTCAAATGGGGCACATTTTCAAATTAAAGCAACATTATGTAATGTTTTTACCTTAAAATTACAGCTTTAAAATCATTGTGATGCTCCACTGAGCTGTAACAGTCCCTCTTTTTGCTACTCTGAGCTCTGCACAACAGAAACTGTGTTATGTAACTCCTGGAGGAGGGTAGGAGGCCAACCTCCTTGCTCCACTATATAGTGCACTGTTATTGGGCTCCATTTTGTAGTGGTGTCCAAAATCATAGCGGACAATTCTCAGTGCACGCAGACAAATCCCATAATGCATTGCTTGGTAAAAACCCGCATGAGGTTGTGTCCGATGAGTGAGGACGATTCTAAGGGCGTGGCATTGACAGGGGGCCCTTTGAGGGCTGTTAATACTAATAGTATTCTCTTGTGTGGGGAAGCATCTTTCATGGGGCCCAAGATTTCTAACTGTGCCCCTGCCACCACCACCACCACGTCAGTGTCACTGCAGCTTTGTGGGGGGGGGTGAAAGCGGGGTAAGAAAGTATGCAGAGCAACAGATAGACTACAGTACAAGTGTAGAACTACGAAGTAATCCGGTGTGGTCAGTGGAGCTTAATTGAGGAATGTGATAACGGCAGTAAATGCGGTAAATATTGAAACCTGTGTGTGTGTGTTTTCCGTGCAATCCGTCAGCGCGCTTTAATTCCGGAGTGTGTTGCGGGACCGCGCGAGCGTCGAGCGGCGGGTTCGGCTCTCGGGCGCGCGGCACTCCGCACATTGTCGCTAATTATCGGCTTCACCCCCAAACTCTCATTATGGCGCTAATGAGGCGCGCGCGCTCCGTGCCACCGCGCCGCTCCGTCTCGTTAACGGAAATCGCTCTTCAATGCTGATTATTTTATTTGGGAGCGTAATTATATTTCTCTCGGATAAAGCACGGGGCCTAATCGAGTCCGCGCGCGCAGGGCAGCAGCGCCGTAATTGGCGCGCGGGATGCGGCCGAGGAATGGACCTTGTGCGCGCGCGTCCTCTCTGTCTCTCTCTGTCTGTCTGTCTGTCTCTCTCTCACACATTTATACGTCCCTCTTTCTCACCTCAATCGTCCTTATCTCTCCTTTTCCTTTGCTTTTTTTTCCATTCTACTTTGCCACCTCTTCTCTATTTCTCATCTCACTCTCTCTCGCTCTCATTCTCATCTCTTTGTCTCTCTTCCTCTCATTCTCATTTCTCATCCTCCCATATCTCTCTCTCTCTCTCTCTCTCTCATATCTCTAAGTTGTTGTTTTGGGATATTTGACCTTCTTAAGACCATAGTGTACACACACAGAGAGAGGCTGGTATTACTGTACTGGTGAGTACTTATACATTTCTCCCTGCAACTATTAAAATGAACACTCCTGTCTTTACTCCACACACACTGTCAGAAATAAAAGAGCCGCAGTGCTGTGTACTACAGGCTCGTGGCACCCGGGGTAACGGCACCTCCAGCAGTTCATCAGGGGTCTAGAGTCCAGTGGTGACCCCGGGTGTGCAGCACGGTCTCCTCTGAGGACGGGGGCGCGTGACTGATACCGGCGCGGAAGAGATACACCGAGGGAACACGTCCGCGCGCTCATATTGTTTCACCGCTGCTGTGTCTTTTTGAGGACAACTGGTCTTAGCAAGGAAACGGGACAAATACACACACACACACACGAGCGCGCGCTCCCGGTTACCTACACTAATTCTCGGGCTGAAATCCCGCCACTGTCACCGGCCCAAACGTGATTGTGTTTAAACGGGCGACTGCGCAGACGGGCGATCGATTTTCTCTTTACAAACCTCTAATTGAGGGAATGCAGGCGGGTGTGTGTGTGTGTGTGAGAGAGAGAGAGAGAGTCTCCCTCCAAAAAGCTCCCGCTCCCCCCCACCCATACTCACAGGCGCGCGCGCGCGCGTGTGTGTGTGTGTGTCTGTGTCAGAGGGGGGGGGGGGGTGGGGGTGGAGTTAAACTCGACGCGCTGAATTGCATTAGTGTTTTTTTTTTGTTTGTGTGATTGTATTAAAAGTCACTCCTCATCTCCAGGGCGCGTGAAAATGTCTGCTTTCCGCGCAGATGCGCTGCATTAACTTGCCGCGCGCGCATTTGTTTGTTTGTCTATTTTTATTTATAGGCGCCGCAAGATTGATGCGGGCTTGTTAGCGTCGCGCGACTCCAGAAAAGATGTGACTCAGCACGATTACACACACACACACACACACACACACACACACACACACACACACACGGGCGCTTGCGGGAATGTCCTCTATACAGAACTTTTATTTTGACGGAGAACATCCTCAGAGTTCCGGCGCAGTTTTCTGTGCTGACAGCGTGCGACATTATATTCAATTACATTACAGCAATATCGTCTAATAACATCTTACTAATAATATATACAGCTAATAACTGTGTCTCATAATAATATAGTATGTTTAACTTGTTGTTAATGTGTTATTACATATGTCTACTAGCATATGTAATAATATTGTATTGTTATCATTTGCTTGTTGTTTATGGTGATGGTGTTTGTATATTGTTGTTGTCTTTGTGTGCTCTGCGGTGTAAGTTAATTTTCACTATTGATTATAGATTTCTTCTACAGTCTTTCAGATCTGAACCCAGCCCTCCACACCTGGGCCATTTTACACAGTCATAGACCTTACAGCCTTATTATAAGTCATTATAATTAAATAGTATCGTTATATATTATTTTATTAATACCAGAAATATTAAGAATATAAAATATGGAATAATAAATGTGATAAATATAATAAGGATTATAATTATAACAATATTAGTAATAACGTCCACAATAATAACTATAACAACAATAAAAGATATATATATATATATTAACACTACTACTACTACTACTAATAATAATAATAATAATAATACTCATTCAGTTGCAATGTTGAAGGCAAATACAGATCAATAATTGTTGCCATAAAAAGAAAACTTTGATTTTTTAAAGTGACGTGAAGAGGTCCTGTGTCGCGGGGAATTCGGAAAGTTCTTAAATTGTTATTTTTATTAACGTTATTAAACTTACTCGTATTGTATATGACATTATTATTGTATATTTTCCATGTCGTTATTTTATTGTAATAGTAATAAAAATGTATAATTATTATTGTTTCTATTTCGTGTTGTGATTAGTATCCGGTTTAAGTGGGATTTTTTATTAATCCTCTTCGCGCGTTTTTCTCCTGATTTTGTTTTGTTGTTTGTGTTTATTGTTTGTTTGTTTTCACTTCCCCTGTCTCGCTCTTCACCGAATCGCGCGCAAGTTTTTTTTTTTTTTTATGGATTTGGGGATATATTTTTTTTTTGTCTCTGATCCGCGCGCGGCTCCATCGCTCGCAGAAATCCAATCCTGTAGCGTCGCGCGCGCGAAGGTAAACACACGGAATGAATTGCGTTAGTGGCGAGCAGTGCGCGCGCGAGCTACAAACCCGCTTATTACGCGGGAAAACATCACCACCGCAGAAGAGCATTCTTTCTCTCTCTCTCTCTCTCTCTCTCTCTCTCTCTCTCTCTCTCTCTCTCTCTGTCTCTCTCTAAAGCCCAAAAATACTAGTGCGCGCGCCATCAATCACCGCGCGCTCAGGTCAAATCCGCGTTAACGTTTATTAATAAATAAATAAATGAGAGCATGAGAGAGAGAAAGTGATGACAGAGTAAAAGAGAGAGAGAGAGAGAAAATAAGGAATGAGAAAGAATAACAGACCTCTTTAGAAAGACAAAGGAAAGATTAGAGTGAGAGAGAAAGGGAAGGAAGGAAATCTTTATTATTGTGATGACGATGTTGCTGATAAACAAAAATGTTAATGACGTAAACGATGATGATGATGAAGAGCTGGAGTCGATGAGAAATGAAGGAAAGGAACGAACACTTAGTGTTTTTACCCTAAATACATAGAAAAGAAAACTTGGACACATCCAAACGACACCCTCCCCACCTCCTCTACTCAGTCGCCAGTTTTGTTCGCGCGCCTCACAAGAGCTCCATTCACTCCCCTCCAGCTAACATCAAACACCTGCCCTATTTCTCTCTCTCTCTCTCTTACTCTGTCATCAATTTCTCTTTCTTGTATAGTTTTCAGAGATATCCACCCCCCCCCCCTCAAATTACGCACCTCATTTGCTTTGGTATCATTTACACTAAGCCCCGCCCCCTCATCCTCTGAGTCTCTGAACGGCCTTAAATCAGCGCTGATTCTCTTCCTCCTGATCCGACCATCATCATCTCAACACAGAGGCCTATACATTTACACTGGGGGGCACTAATTACATAAAAGCCTAATGAGCTCTAAAATGACACCCCCCCCCCCCCCCCCCCACACACACACACCCTTCCCATCGTTTCGGGAAGTGTTATGGGCGAAACCGTTCTGAGGAAACAAGACTTGGCTCTCAATTAGAGAGCTCTTCCCCTCAGGGCGCGTCAGTGACACTCAGGGCTCAGAGGGGCTTCCATCAACTATTTGTTCCTTTATTTCCTTTTTATTTTGTTTATTATTTGTCTGATTTATTGGGGACCAGGAGATATGTATATAACGTGAAAGTAATATACATTTTTAATGTATATTTTTATTATTACTTATATATCACGTTGTATTAATGGCGTCTACGGGAAGAGGTGAGGACATTTGGAGGAAGATGACCATGTGTTGAAAAGCGAATATAATGTTAAAGTAATGGAACACGGGAAAATAAAATAATAATGAACTATGGATTATTGAAAAATACGAAAATGGAAGTATATGTGAAAATATATAGGAAAATGGGGTATATATTTATATATTAATGAGATAAATGTGAATATATAATTAAACCGGAAAATATGACAGATATGGAATGTATATAAATATGTTTTAACGTGTTAAAGCTTCAACAGGATGATGAAGATTGAATGACCGAAAAAAATATTAGGAGGGAAAGAAAGAAAGAAAGAGAAAAAAAGAAAACAAACAAAAGCAAACGCTCGGCCCGAGCCCCAGCGGCGCGCGGCGCGGGACGGTGACGGAGCCCGGATGAAGAGCGGAGGGCACGCGCCCGGAGTGGCTGTCTGAGCGCATGTGGCCTGCGACGCTGATTGGCTGTTATCGGAGCAGCGCGCGGGCGCACTCCGCTCTGAAGCGCCTCCCCGTTCCGCTAAAGGCCATTATAACGCACGAGATCCTCCTTTTTAAAAGCGCGAGGCGAATTTGCTCTCATTTACTGCATCTATGTCTCGTTTGTTTTTTTTATCCGTTCGTTCGCGTTTGTTTTTTTCTCCACGCGCGGGGGTTCGTTCGTTCAGGGCTCGCGCTCTGGTGTTTTCTCTTTAGTTTTTTTTTTCTTCTTCTTTTTTCAGTCGTTCGGCTTTTGCGAGAGGAGATGCTTTCGCACGCCGACCTGCTGGACGCTCGCCTCGGTGAGTTACCGGCCAACACCGGTCTACAGCTCTACTGTAAGCGCGAGGATCTTTCTGTTTTCTCTCTCTCTTTCTCTCTTTCTCTCCTCTGTTAAATAAATAACCCAGCGGCGCGCGGTTCGGGGGACTGATTTCATTGCGAGAGTAATCATTATTATTACATTACTCTCTAATTTAATTTAATCCAAATTGCGACTGAACGGGACGATCACAAATTACAAAAACACGCGCTTCCGTTTCCGATTTTTTTTATCCCCCCTTTGTTTTCGCATTTGAGTGTTTGCATGTTTGTTTAATTTAGTGATGTTGTTATTAACGCACGTGTTTAAAATTAACACGTTCGACGAAAGCTCCGTCAGAAGGAACCGGAAATGTTCCGAAACTCTTCTTTTGATTTCAGTTAAAAACTTCGTCTCTTTGTTAGAACTAACTGTGGTCCTCTGCAGCACCGTTCCACCGTTCCGCCGGTTTTAAAGCACAGGGAACGTTTGGTAGATGCTGTACAGGAATATTTTCTAAGGAGTGATAATGTTTGAGACGTGCGAAAACAGAAAATCGAGTTTGCGTTTTTTAATTTTATTGTTTCCTTATTTTCCAACAAAAATCCGCGACGATTTCTTTAAAATCAAAAACTTAAAACATGAGGATTTATTTCCATACTACTACTACTACTAGACTACCACTACCATTTAGATAATGGATTTCTATATAATAATAATAATAATAATAATAATAATAATTATTATTATTATTATTATTATTATTATTATTATTATATAGAAATCCATTATCTAAACTAATTTAAATTGAGGCTGAACCTAAACGCACTCTGGGTCATTCACACAACTAAAGATTTTATTTTGCTTTTATTATTTTTTTGTTTTTGTTTTTATTATTTTATTTGGGGGGTATTCATTTTTTTATATTAAACACTCAATTTAAATGACATTAAAATTTCAACTAAATTTAAATTTAAAATCAAAATATTTGCGTTTTTCAAAAATAACTCCACCTTAAACAATACTCAAATAACTGAACCGTAAACACAGAGATAATGGATCTCACTCTAATAGCTCCACCTTAAACATTAGAGATAATGGATCCCAGACTAATAACTCTACCATCACATTAGAGTTCATGGGCCTTCCACAAATAGCTTCAGACTAAACGTTAGAGTTATTGATACATTCTAATAATTCCACATTAAACCTCACTAATAACTCCATCTTAAAAATTAGAGTTAGTGGATCTTACTCTAATAACTTCACATTAAAAATGTCTTAGAATTCCACCGTAAATATTCGAATTCGTGTTTTTACTCAAATAAATCCACCTTAAATATTAGGGTTAGTGGATATATCCTAACAAACTCCTCCTTGGAAATTAGAGTAAACGGATGTTACTCAAATAACTCCACCGTAAAAATTAGAGACGAAAAAAATCTAACCGTGAGTTTCCGTCTCTTAACTTAATTTCTATAATTTAATAATATTTAAGGAAGGACGGTCCGTTTGCGTTTGAAGGTGTTGTTTTGCACCCCCCCTCCCTCTTTCCAAACACCACGACCCACGCCAAGCGCACGCGGTTATTACATTTGTTTATATTTAGTACAGGGTTGAAGCGCGTGCAGATTCAATAGGTTTCTGAAGCGAACGTTACACCGCGTCAATACTGTAAATAGAATTAATAAATATTTGCGCGTGATTTTTCCGGTGCGTAAAAAGCCTGTGATTCCGCCCGAACCTTCTCCTTCTTTCTCTTGATCACAGGACTGTACTTTCATGAAAACAATGCCCTTTTTGCATAATGTTTGCGGTTTTCAAATTTGTTGCGGTTGTGAATCGCAGGGATGAAAGACGCGGCGGCTGAACTTTTGGGACACAGCGAGGCTTTGAAGTGCCGACTTAGCGGGGGCGCGGGAGCCGAGCACGCGCACCTGGGCGCGGACACCGTGGAGGGCGCCACGCTGCTACCGGGCGATGACGTCAGCAGCGCGGGCTCCAACCCCGCCGCGGTTCCGGTGAACGGGAAAGAGCAGGACAAGCAACATCAACAACATCAGCATCAACAACAGCAACATCAACAACAACAACAACAACAGCAGCAGCAGCAGCAACAACAGCAGCAGCAGCAACAGCAGAGCCAGAGCCAGACGCAGAAGCAGAAGCGGCACCGCACGCGCTTCACCCCTGCGCAGCTCAACGAGCTCGAGCGCAGCTTCGCCAAGACACACTACCCGGACATCTTCATGCGCGAGGAGCTCGCGCTGCGGATCGGCCTCACCGAGTCCCGCGTGCAGGTGAGCGTCTTTTGAACCCAGGGACTTTTATTAATTGGCCCTGTGTAGTAAATACAGTGAGATATGGAGAGTCACGTGCAAAAATCAAAAATTTGTTCTTTAAAATGTCAGCGTTTCTGTTTTGTTTTTTATTATTATTAATTGTTTTGTTTATTTATTTTTGTTTCTTGCATCAGCACCGGAAATACTGAGTATTTCAACAAATGACCACTAACCAGCCCTGATATGTTTTGGTAAATTGATGGTTATTTTTTTATATAATTTTTAGATTTTTTATTTCTAACTGGCATTAAATATTTAAGGCTGAAATTATTGGGGGAAAATGGCGCCGTAACCTTGCACAGGACAGCCTTGTGTTGTATTTGTTTACTGTGTATTTAAATAGCTTGTTGTTTTTATTACAATCCGAATTTGATTATAATTTATTCAATTCGGCCACGTCGTTTGACGAGGGACGCACAGATTTCTGCACATACAAATGTGAATCCATATATAAGACTTTCTTTAATTTAACACAAGTCCGTGAATGTTTGTATTATTATTATTATTAGAGACACTGGGGAATTTAGGCTATTGTTTATCAGTGTTCACCTGCGTCACTAAACAAAAATACCCTCTACATACCCTTTTAGAACAAGGCCGTTCTCGCGCAGCTCCACTTTTACATTATGCAGACATTTACGCTGTTCTGTGGAACGTAAACAAACACCCGGGGCCTGAAATATAACAGAAATATCAGAAAACAAAGAAAATGCATGAATGTGTTTTTAAATAGGATCGTGTAGGTGTAGAGTGTAGAGTGGGAGGCTGTATAAACACACGCGACTAAACTGCACGGAAGGTGATATAATAGAAATGCTAAATTGGCTAAAAGCGTTTCCAAAAGTAATCACGAAAATCAAAATAAACCAAAAAAGCGGTTTGGTTCCAGCGTCCACAACTGCAATAATAAAGCGAACAAAAAACACAAACAATAAATATTATGAATTAATGAATCATTTATTTTTAAAAAAGTGACGTTCGTAATAAAAGAAACGTTGTTAAAAATCAAGGAAACCTCACATTTCAATGTTCTTGAAGAGTTTGTCGATTAAAATCTTAAAAAGTGGTTCCTCAATGTTTATTTAGTAAAAGCCGTGGCTGTAATAAGTTCCATTTAGATTAAAAAGGCATGGTTCTCCAGACTGACGGAGAACGTGTATGGTTCTATGTAGCACCGTATTGAAACTGGTTCTGTTTAAGACAAATGTTTAAACAGATGTTTGATGTTTACTTTTAAAAAGAGATCGTTCTTAAGGTGTTCTTTAGAAAATACAGTGTCTCAACAGAACCATGTGAAGTGCTCTTCAGGCTGATTGTAAACATCGTGTAAACATCGTGTAAACATGCAGTGGTTCCTTGAGTAGTACAGGTTCTATACATTCATTTTCCGTACAGAAGGACCTTTGAAGAAGCGTGTTTTTAAGAGCGTGAGTGAAAAAACATATCCAGTGCTTTCGACATTAAAATATACATTATATATTTAATCATTTATATTTAATTTACAGCATATATTTTCTTAAACACACACACACACGGGGAGCGAGCGCATATTTATCTAAAAAGCGCAGTTAAACCTGATCCTAATAATCTTTATCGTTTTATAAACGAAAAACTAGGGGGAAAAAACGATGGCGTGTGATTGGTGGGCTTGGAGTTCATTAAGCACGAGCAGGTTTAGCCATAAACCCCTGCTCGTTATTACCGCGCGATTTCGGAATTAGCCTCCTGACTGAGCTCGAGCTGAAATCATACAGATGCTTCAGCTGAGTTGGTTTATTTGTGTTTTTTATTTGCGTTAAAAGTGAATCATGATCCTGTGCAAAATGTCGGCGCTTTTTGATTATACGCACGTGCTCACCCTCTGTTACCACGTCTGACTTATGGGAAAAAACGTGAAATTGAAAGAATTGAAAATGTCATGTTTTTGCCATATTTTATATTTTATGTCTTATTTTATCCACCGCAGGTAATAATAATAATAATAATAATAATAATAATAATAATAATGATTATTATTATTATTACTATTTGCCGGCTCCGTAGCATGACATACAACATTAAACAATAGCATCAAAATATTATAGTAAGAAAAAAATAAGTAAAGATTAATTTACATCAATGTAATTTTATAAAATGATAAAAATAAACAACAACAAAAATGATTACAAATATATCAAAGGATTTACATAATTTCAATGTTTTTACAGTTTATTGTTAGTAGCATTAATTGTTTAAGGCGTGGCACCATGTTGCAACAAAACTGAACGTCATATCCGGCAGAAAAAAACGTGTTTACCTTTTCATTTTTACATTTTTATTTAATATTAAAATTAAAACAGAAACATCATGACTGCCATTACTATAATACACCCCCCCCCCCCCCACACACACACACACACACTCGCACACATAATAAAAATAACCACTCCAGAAATAAGACTGTCATCCTCCACGTCTTAATGGCTCGCGCTCCGAGAGCGTGCTCTATCTATTTTTCACCTTCTTTAATAGTTTGAGAAATTGCGTTTTCTTTGTTCCTCTGAAGTGTAATGCGCTCGAGGCCGGATTTCACGGCTGGTCTCGTGCGGGGTCCTAATATGACACCCCATTTTTTCCCCTCCCTCCCTCACTCCCTCTTTCCCTCTCCCTATCACCCTCCCTCTCTCGCGCCGGACCCGAAATGGGCTCGTTAATCATCGCGCGCTCGGCTGGGTGATGAGGTCTCTATAAACCTCGAGGACCCGGGGAAATAAACACCGTGCAGGCGCGCGCGTGCCATTTGCAGGCCACCAGCGCGGCTCCTGCTCCAGAGCTGCCGTCGCGCTCGCGTGAATATTACAACCGTTTACAGAAAATTCCCCACGCGCCCTAACTCCCGAGGTGCCGGTAACATGACGTCACTTGCAGTAAGCGCTTATTTAATGCGCACGTGACGTCACTGCCAAACAAATCTTACGGCATAAATGTTTTGAAAAATATAAAATAACGTGTCACGGTTTTTTTTTAGTTGTTATTATTATTCGTCAATATTTCTTCAACCCAGCGCTCTAAGACCTCCAACACCTCGCGGATTCGTTTTACGGATGCCCAGAAGGAAAAAAATATTTGTTTTGGCGAAGCCGCTAAAAAAACTAAACCAACACACACATCAACTACAACTAAAAAACACAACGGTAAATAGTCACATTCACTTCAAACCTAAAGTTTTGTAGATTATCAGCTGAAAAATCTTGAAGGTGCGAGTTTGTTTCAGTGAATTCAGACGATATCGATGACCTAAACTCCTTATGATCTTCATGACATAAAACTAAAGATAAACAGCTAAAGCCCTCTGTTTCCAGACTGGTCCTAAAGCCTTTTAATAAACCAGTAATTTAATTAATAAATATATATTATGATCGAATATTCCTGCTGCAGAATATTGAGGAAAAACCAACATAAAATAAACAGTCATTATTTTCTCAGCAAAAAGGACTGTGAACATTTTATTTTCCGACATTAAATAAATAAAGTTAGAGTATCAAAAATTATAATAAAATGTAAAGTGAGACAGCAGCAAACTCGACAAACAAAATGTATTCTGTGACTGTAAAATAAATAAAACAGATATTCCTTTCTAATTAAAAATGAATGAATGCGTTTATAAATGAATGAAAGATGTCGAGGTAAATCATCGAATATTAAACACTGAATCATAAGACTGTAGTTTAATCGCCCAAAAAGAAATCATTCTTTAAAAAACAGGCAAACTAATAACACATAAATAAATTAAGAAAAATACTACATCACGATAATGCCACCAAGAGCGGCCATTTTAATTTGGATTATGTCAATTATTATATAAACAAACAAACAAATAAATAAATATATATGTAAATAAATCAGTGTGATTTACAGGGGTCAAGTTAAAAATAAAAATACGTACAAAATTCCCTTATTAAAACGGTAATATAATAACATTGTTAACGTTTGTTAAATGTTCTGATTTAAACATTTAGTAACTAATAAATGTGTAGTAAACTAATAAATATCACGAGGTATCGCGGTTTCAGGCCTCATCCTTTTTATTTTGATAAATACTGAGAATTATTTCAAAATACAGGATTGAAAATAAATAATAAACAGATCTAAAATGAGCTCCGGCAGTGACGTAATTGTTTTGGACGCATCGAGCAATTCTGAATTTTCTTATGCTCAGAACATCTGGGAAATATTGGTGTCTGATTTCCTCTTTGTTTTCCCTCCCCCCATTCCCCTTCTCCAGGTGTGGTTCCAGAACCGCCGCGCAAAGTGGAAGAAGCGCAAGAAGAGCACCAACGTGTTCCGCGCCCCGGGCACCCTGCTGCCCACGCACGGCCTGCAGTACTCCTCCGCGTCTGCGGCCATGGGAGACGGCCTGTGCTCCTTCCACGCGGCAGGGGACGCCCGCTGGGCCGCAGCGGGGATGGCCGGGGTGTCCCAGCTCCCGCCGCTGCCGCCCGCGCTCAGCCGCCAGCAGGCCGTGTCCGCCGCGTGCAGCCAGGCCAGCTCCATGGGCCTGTCAGGCGGGCTGCAGTCCGGCAGCTCCGCACTGCAGCCGCACCTCTACCAGCCCGCCTTCCCCGGTATGGGCGCCGGAGGCTCCCCACAACTCTGTGGCGCAGGCCCGGATACGGACATGTGGCGCGGCACCAGCATCGCGTCACTGCGGCGCAAAGCGCTCGAGCACACCGTCTCCATGAGCTTCACCTAAAACACGGCCCTGGATGATCCGCGTCCACACCGCGAGATTCAGACACGTCACTTTAAAGCTCTCTGTTAAAGCGATGGGTCCGTGTTCCCGGGATTTGCCACTATTCCCAAGTGTAGTCAGTCAGCCACGGCACATGTTCAGTGTGTGAGGGTCCGAAGGCTTCTTTAGTTTATCACTGGAGCTACATTCTGCCCTGGTGCTGGAGGATAATCTCCAGTAGCACATTCACTAGCTGTATTCCACCAAGCTGCACTGCTCTGCTGGCCGCATGGGCGTTTTCTTTTCCTTTTTTCCTCCCTGTTGTTATGGGAACCAAACAAACCAACACAGGGGTACCCTGCCTCCCTCTACAGCTCCACCCACTTCAAACTTCAAGCAGAAGCAGCTAGGGGGTGCTGTTTCCCATAAGATCCACAATAGATTTGTGTCTTAACAGTAATATATAAAGCTGTATATAAACAAAAATTAAAATTCATAAAACAGGTTCATATCTGACCAAAGTTTGTCCATTTTTGTGCAAAACACAGTCACTTTTATGAGTCATGTTTATGGGTATACTTGTCCCAGACTTCGTTATTGTGAGCTGCATTAGCATGTTAGCACACATATTCAGGCGTATTTATTCCACTAACTACGACTCCCCCGCCAGAAAACTAAACCTCTATCAAGCCTGTCCAACAGGAAAAATGGGAGGATTTGGCTAAAGGCTTTGTAGAACAGCACTTAGCCTGAACCCTTTCAAACACTGTAGAGTTGTTGAGTATTTTCCGATGTGCATAGAATATATACCCAGCAGAGCTGTGAAAGAAGGTTATAAAAATGTCCATTGTTTTGTCAGAAAAAATGGTATGAACTTGTTTCCGGAAGTGACCAACGTACTGAGGCTAATCCCCGTTGTCATTCACTACATTAGCCTCCTAGCTGAAGACCTGCGAAGTGGATTTTACAGACCCCCAGCGAGTCTTGGCTCATCGACTACACTTGAGAATAATAACAAATTCTGTAAATATGATTCTAAGTCTGGCTTTGATAAACCCCTCCGCGGAGTCTCAGGACAGGATCTCCTCAAGCAATGCTAGTTTAAAAACGCGTCAATAAAATAAATAGAGGTTTGAATTGCGTGCAATTTAGGGACCGGACATTTCTCTGGTTTGAGAATTTCCTGGAGCTCTGTAAATTTCTCCTATTTATTTTGCGTGCACATTTATTTATTTCAAATCAAAAAATTTTTTGCAGCCGTTTCTGTGGGTGGAATGAAGAGAAGGGGAAGAGAGAAGGACAAAGCCAAACTGACTGGGAGAGATTTTTTGTCTTGAAAAAAAAATAAAAATAAAACAAGTGATGAAGAAGAAGAAGAAGAAAAAAAAGATGAAGATGTTTTTTTTTACAATATGAAGGAGAGTAAAATGGAAAAAAATGCATCTTAAAAAACGAAAGCAAGACTTCCAAACGCATCGGCGTCGACTGCATGTGCGATGGTGGCCGAGGACCTTGGGGAATTTCTTGAATTTCTCGTTTCTAATCTCTGACTCTGTTCTAATGCTGTTCTATAGGATGTTTGGTGTAGATAAACACATTCTTGAATTGTTCCCATTTTGGTCAGTTTTGTGATTTGTTCCGAGTTATTTGTCTGTGATTAAACCACCAAGATCGCTTTCTTAAATGTTGGACCTTTTATTCTGAACGAGGGACTTTTGTTTTAGATTTTTGTTTTTCTCCTGAACATGTTTATATCGATTGAATGTAATGAGAAATAAAAGTCATTTTCAGTATGTCACACTTGAGCCTAATCACTCACTTCGCTCCAAAATATCTGCAGTGCATCTAATGTTTTATATTAGATTTAAATTATGAACAAATTTAATATTATATTAAATTATATTTTTAATGGGTTGCCAGGCATTTCTTTATATAGTTAAAACCCTTGGATTGGCCCAGTGTTCATGAAGGGTCCACAAAGCCGGATTTCTCAGCCTCAACTGTAAAAAAGCTGACGGGTATTTGTTCTGGACAGATCTCGGCTTAAGTTACTTGGCTAACTACAAAAAGCTGCTTGTCCCTGTGGCCTTTTTAAACAGCTGTATAATGAAGTCAATCTGGCAACCCACACATATTTTAAGAACCTACTCCCACAGAGAGATGAATTTAGAAATTCCAGTTTTACCAAATGTAACACGAGGCTCTACAACCAGTGATTTTATGTGGTACATTTTCTCAAAATCTGGCAACCCATCGTTGATTTGTTCAACTCGTTATAAATTCCACTGACACGCAAAGAAAGCTCAGGTTCGTCAGAATTTGATGGGATTTAGCCACATGATCATCAGTGAGCGTCGGATGCTGATGTTGGTGATTAGTTCTTGATCACACACCACTCCAACTCATCCCCGAAGGGAGCTCCTTCACTTCAGAGAACACAGTTCCACTGTTCCACAGCTCAGTGCTGTGCGCTGTATACCACCGTAGCCCAGGCTTAAACTGTGCAGGATGATTTTACGCAGAGCATCACAGGTTAGAGTCAGTACCTTTCTGTAAAGAGTAAACACACTGTAAACACAACTGAACGCCTGGGACGCCTCCACATACATAAACCTCTTTATTAGAGCTGCCGACAAGCTTTTAATGATCTAATCTCACAACATGAGCAAAGGAATAAATGCCTATTAATCTCATAGAAAGATATAGTTTATCACTGAATATAAAAGAAGAAAAACTCGTAAGCTACGTTTACAGTACCACAGCAGTTAATACTCTCCTCCAAGTGCGCTGAACGTTGAAGAAAAGGGGGCGTGGCTACAGTATGCAGAGCAACATTAGTGGGATTACTGTGTGTAATTGTAGAAGGAGGCGGTTGTAATGTTATGGCGGATGGATATTGACGGGAGGTAAACAGGAGGGATGGCGGTGAATGTAAATGAAGGTGAGCTCCTCGCAGTCAGCTGTGAGATGATATTACATAAATATTATAATTTGTCTCCGGACCTGCCGGGTTAATTAGTTTGTGGAAATGCAGGGGGCGCTCCTCGTTAGCTCATTTGTCACACGCCGCCGAGGGAAGTGAACGCTGACCCACCACGCCTCACGTCTCTTCTCCCACAATGCACCGCACCAACGGTAGAGACCCCGCTCTCCTCAGATTCGTCTCCAGCCAATAAACAACATCGGTCAATAGGGCAGTGGAGGGTGAATCTCTCTCTCTCTCTCTCTCTCTCTCTCTCACTCATATTTTCCAGGCGTAGATGTGTCTGTCTGTCTGTCTTCGGATGTGTATATGACTGTCTATGAAATGTACATCACTGATTGACCAAAAACATTAAGACCACCTGTCTACTGTGTTATATACACTGTGTATATTTGCCGCCATTTTCCAGACTCATCGTCCAGATCATCACACTCGTCTACCGGCTCGGCTTCTACCCACAATGCACCAGGTCCAGGCACTCACTAACTCACTCACATACGTACTCATTCATTTACATATACATATTCTCTCACTCACACTCAGGATTTGCATCATAAAGAGCACTTTGTGTCACATACTCAGTCACATTTAAGAACTGCTTCACAAGGGGGCGCTATGCAGGGTTTGGCATCAAAGCTGCTCTGTCCTTGTTTGGTGAGTTGGATTGAAAACTATTATATATATATGTGATGATGTACAGTACCTGTGACACATCACCAAGAGAAGCCATTATGTATACTTACCTGTACTTACTCACCTGCATACGGGTCATGTGAGAGGGAAAAGAGTACTATCTCTTGATGCTGAGTTTTACTTACCTGGTTGAATCCATTCTCCACAGAGGGAAGGGGGAACTAGCATCTAGAAGAGGGAAAATATATTATCTAATAAATATTGATATTATGAATGAATGTTAAACATGCCAGGGCTGTAGTTGAATCTTGGTACAGTTGCTAGTTCATTGTTAATTTTTATTGTTTATGAAACTTGTGTATCCAAGATACAATAACTTTAACCTCTTAAGGGAATGGTATATTCTAAAGGGCGGGGCTACCTATATATACCACACAAGGGTAAAAGAGAGAGACTCTGCTAGACCGTAGCGAGAGGAGCATAACCTAAGGGCATACTAAGACTCAATTGATTTAGTTGTCTTTATCCTTTTGTCTCTGCTAATAGAGAATTTTGTTTTGTTATTTTTTTTGTCCTTAAGGAGCGCGCATGTATATATTGTAAATAGTAATTTAAAGTCTGGTGTGTAAATAAAGGTGGAAGGGAACCAAAAATCGAACCTCTCGGTGTTATTTCAAGTCGACCTTATAACATCTCAGGCCTCTCGCCCGACTCTACCCATAGAGAACACCTCCCACCATTTCACTTTGCGATGGTGTAGGGGTGAGCTTTATCACAATATATATATATATATTTCCCTTAATTATTTTAATATTCTGTCGTGTTCCCGTCTGTGTTTATCTACACACACACACACAGACACACACACACACACACACACACACACAGACACCTTGCAAGCACAACACATTTAGTTACTCACTTGCCATTTTAAAATGCAGATGGAGCTGATAGGAAATATTTGCAGTTGCCATGGCAACAGGGGCAGGTCTCTGATCTTGTTTTCCTGAAGCTCAGGTGTTGTGTTTGTGTTTTTTTTTTTTATTTTTTATTATTCGTTGTTATTGTTGTGTTTGATACTGAGTATTCATAGCTTCTCTTGAGCCTCCGGGACGTGGTGGTGTCACCCATGCATGGAGGTATGAAAGTGATGTGATGTTATGGTGTTATGTGCGTGGGTGTGAGTTAGTGTGAGTTAGTCAGTTCATTTAATGCTGCATTAGACTGTGTGTGTGTGTGTGTGTGTGTGTGTGTGTGTGTGTGTGTGTGTGTAAGACACTACTCAGTTAATGCGTAATTAATACATAAGAATGGGTTTATGTGGGTCACAGTCATAGCAGATGTGACTAAATGAAATGGCAGTGCTGACACACACACACACACACACACATATAGTCCTAGGAGACATGCACACACATACAAAACAGCAGAAGGGCAAAATTACATTTTTACATTTGCTGTGTGGGTGAGTGTGTGTGTGTGTGTGTGTGTGTGGTGGGTTATAGTGAAGGAATTCTGATTATTTTGCTTTATTGATTCAGTCGGTTCACAGTTATTAATTTGCGGTGTGGTATATTTGATTTAGAGCAGCACTGGAAAAGGGGTTTTAGCTGATTTAACATAGTGACAGAAGTGTGTGTGTGTGTGTGTGTGTGTGTGTGTGTGTCTTTCATCTATGTTCAGGACCCGTAGATCCAGCCTTCGTAAGAAAACCACAGCAAAACCCGCTAACCCTTTATTCGAACCCTGCGACATGACACTGATAAAAACATGCCATAAACATGTCATGGGAAATGCCGTATGTTGTCATGAGTTGTCATCACTGATTATGTCCAGCAGTATGACATTGTCGTGTTAGCATTATTGCTACTTGTCATGAAGGATGTCATAATGTTTGATGCCAGTAGTCAGAGACCGATCCCTCGTACACTCCATTTCCAGTCACAACAACTAAAGTAAAGTCGAGAAAATAGAAGGAGTCATAACTCTAGAAGTGGGCTGTATCCCAAATTCAGTATTTCACTATTCCCTTTTAAATATGTAGTGCACCCTATAAGTAGTGTACATCCAGTGTACCCTAGTGGACAGGGAATAGCACATTCTCCATCACACAGTACTGAACTTCTCTGTTTAAAGGTGGTGTTCACGGTTTTAATCCAACACATTTTTAAATAGAATTTCCTCACCATTTGCTGCTCTCCACTCTTTGTTTATGTGCAAGTTCAAGAAGTTAGTGCACACACACACACACACACACACACACCGTGTATAGCTTGCCCTACTGAAGGTAAATCCTCTAAACTAATATAGCAGCATCTCCACTATGGATTAGAGGTTAACTCCACTTTCACTCCATCTATATTCATCTCTCTCTCTCTCTCTCTCTCTCTCTGTGAGTGTATGTTATCACTGAATTTGTGTGTGTGTGTGTAGTAGGGGATTTATTCCATTGCTCATGTTTGACATCGTGCTCTCACTTGCTTTGACTTGTTCTTTTAGTGATATTTCTTTGAGAGTCATACATTCTCTCTCTCTCTCTCTCTCTCTCTCTCTCTCTCTCTCTCTCTCTCTCTCTCTCTCTCTCTCTCTCTCTCTGCCCTTGAGCTTTTCTATTACCGTGTGGAAAACACCTCAGTGGCGTGACAAGCGCTGCGGATCGACACTAAATCAGAAATCAGCTTCTGACCTGCCGTGAAGGTCACACTTCTCTCACACACACTGTGTGCATGCCAGTGTGTGTCTCTGTGTGTGTGTGTGTGTGTGTGTACCAGAGGGACCTATGGGAATGTGAGAGGACAGGAGCTATCTGCAATGACAGTGATCCTCAAATACTTACTCTGCTCCTCATACACACACCATCACTCTCGCTGTTCTGTGAGAGAAAGAGATGGAGGGAGAAGGGGAGCAAGGGCAAACATATGTCAGTACAGCATGTTATTCCAGGCCCACACAAACTAGAACTTTATTTGTAATGCGTTTTAAAGGAAACCCACATATATTTCACAAACTGACCCATCATTATCTGGATACGATATTTGAGAGTGAAATGAGCCAGAACTGTTCACAGTGGTGGTAAATGTAACCAGATGTCTGCCTTTAAAGGCTGCCTAGTGAATCTCTTTAATATAACCCCCAAAACATGTTACCTATGACTTGTTTTATGCCAAGATCTTGGCCTAAAATATAGTTAATACAAAACATATTCAGGCTAAAATGTTGGACATACAAGGAGTTATAAGGAAAACATTTCAGAATTAATAAAAATGACTATATCCCACAATCATTCTCATTCCATATACAGCTCCTAAAATGGCTGGAGATCACTTCAGGTTGTGGAGAGGAAGTACAATTCCAGACGTCCGGTTCCATTGTCCATATCTGTGTACACAAGGTTCTCTGCCATTCATTTAAACACTCATCTCTGTGTTTAAGTCTCAGACATTTAACTGCGGGGAATGTTCATTTATTTTTTCGCATACTTGAAATGGAATGATTGAAAATACAGGGTCAGAGCCGTCTCCAATGGGCAGTTATAATATATAGTGTGTGTATGGTCGTGTATACAGCATTAAATTAAAATTTAAGCCCTTCATGAACGGAATAGTGTGTTTTGGGGAGTTAAAATAGAGGAAGTCCAAGCTCTGTGGTCATGTGAAGAGCTGCAAGGTTGATACAGACTGCCATCTAGTGTTCGTTAGCATTACTGCTAGAGTTCAGGGGCTGTCAGTATCTCAAATAATTTGATATACAGTTATGAAAATGTATCAGTCCTATGATGATCCACCACCCAAATCATATCTGTCCTGTGGCGGTCCCCTGGGGGTCTGAGGTGAAAGGACTGAGGGCGGTTAACAAAGTATGCAGAGCAACAGATGGATCACAGTCTGCAATTGTAGCACTACAAGGTGCCCCTGTGTGGTCAGTGGAGCTGATTAAATTAGTAAATAAATAAATAAATAAATAAAATACACACGGAAGCCATTTCATAGTTTTGTTTATCGGTGTATAGTACAATTTATAGCGCTTCTCCTTGAGTGGATTGTCCAAGTGAAGCTTCCGTAGTCAGTCATATGAATGCGGCTCTGTTGTGATGAAGTAAATGACAGGAAGATTCAGATTAGAATTACTAATATCTATTTTATAGGCTTTAACTTGAGTTTTAACAATGTTTGAGCGATTTTACATGTTGACAAAGGCTTTATTTTATTCGTAAACCATTGTTTTTATGGTAAGGTAAAAAAGGTACGGACAATATTGTCTCCATTCGAATTTTCCGTTCCACCTTAAATGTTGCAGCAGTTAGAATGCTGTTGTATTCAACTGCTGTAGCATTTAAGGTGGAACCGAAAGTTCCAACGGGAACCTAACAGAATTTTCAAAATAAAGGCATGGAAGTGTGGATTATATTACACAAACATTTTTTAAGCTCACGTTTTATATATTTTTATGATTTTAGATTTTATGTTCGTCAACTTTTAACTTATTTAAAGACCCTCAATCATGCTGAGGTGGATTCTCGGGGGTCGTGGAGCTCAAGGCGCAGTGGAGGTGAGTGGAAAAAAAATGTATAGACACCTTATAGTAAGTGACCCCAGATTCTAGTGGAATTAATATTTACATCTCTATCAATAACTGTAAAAAAGCATGACAATGAATAGGACACAATGGAGCAGCTGCACATGTGCCTCCAGAAATAATAACCTGGCCTCAGTGTTGTTTTTCTTTTGTTAAATGATTGTGTATTTATTTCCTAATCTGAGCATGAATCTGCTTCCAGAATAATGACAGGACGACCATCAGTGGTCTTAGACATCTGAATATTCCTTTAGAGCTTTAGGCCTGTGGCTGAAGTCTGAAGCGATGGAGTGTGTTGCTTAGAAAGAAAGAGGCAGAGGGAGAGAGCTAACCCGAGGCAGCCAGGCCAGCAGCAGTGATTCAGACAGACTTGAGCTGGTGATTGAAGCCTTGCCGCAGCTCTTGATTCCTTTGTCCGTTGTGTGTTGGCTCTAGAAGAGCGCAGCGCTGTGCATCGGGGAGGAACAGCCCAAAAACTGTTTCACAGAGTTGCAGGTGCTGAAAGGACATTTTGACATTGTTCGATTTCTGGTGCAGATTGATGACTTCAGGTAAGCAATCCTCTCCTCTATTTCTTTCTCCTTTTCTCTCTCTCTCTCTTCTCTCTCTCTCTTCTCTCTCACTCGCTCAGGCCCAGCCGACCTTGTGATTGACAGCTAAGCCTGAGCTAGATCCTCTCCAAAAGCAAACTTACAGAGCGTGACAAGAGCTTAATCATCAGAGCCGTAGAGAGTTTGTGTGTGTGTGTGTGTGTGTGTGTGTGTGTGTGTTTGTGTGTGAACCTCCTGCTAGCTTCTACCCTTCACATAACACCCATCACCTCGGCCAGAGCTACATTAAAACCAAGCTCACCTATAATGGCTTGTGTGTGTGTTTTTATCTGTGTGTGTGTGTCTGAGAAAGAGAGAGAATCACCTGTCTGAATTGTTGTGTGTGTGTGTAAAATAGGAAGCTCACTAGAGCAGACAACACTGTATTCTATACTAAACTTTAATCCTAGCACCACGCTCTTATATCAGAAGTTTTCATTTAGTTTGTTAATGATTTGATCGACGATGTTAATAGCCTCAATCAGCCAGTTTCCTCCATTTTAACAGCTGTCGAATACAGAGTATGCATTTTTCTTTAGGTATGAGATGATGTCTTTGCCTTAATGTGGGTACACACTGTGTGATAATAGTAATGATGGTGTGATCACAGACAGAAATCAATGACTGGGAATGAATTTGCAGGTCCTGAGGTAGGGCTGGGCAATTAATCGAAAATGAATCAAAATTCAGAACTTCAGAACTTCTAATCGACATAATCTTGTCTGTATCGATTATTTTTATCCTGTTATGTCCCCACTGTGTGTTCATGTACTGTCTCTTTAAAACCACGCTACCAAGCCTTAGTCACGTGAATCTGCCCCCTATCTGCCACATGGAGGAGAACCTAAACGCAGAGGCCGACCGAGCGACTCGAGCAGAGACTCGTACCAAAGAAAAACACGGCGTCTGTGGTTTGCACGTGCTGTGTTTTGACTAAAATTAAGACAACACTGAACAAAAAGAAGGCAAATGTAAACGCTGAGAAAAAACAGTTTCAGCGACCACAGCTCAATCACACACCGAATATAAACAGTGCTCAAAAAAACGAGAGGAACAAGCTCCCAGCGGCATTAGAAAAAATATCCCATGTTTAATACTGGAGCATATTTACAGCACAAGCCTCGTCACTGAACTGTGAGGGGTCAAATATACAACAACAAAACAATCGTTTGTTAATCGTAATCTTGGTAAAATGTACAGTTAATCGTGATATTGATTTGCGCTCATATCGTCCAGCACTATCCTGAGGTAATGTTGCTGGGCTTTAAATTTTAAAGATAAATAAAAAATAATTAAAAATGAAATAAATTTTGGTGCCTCTGCAATAAAAACAAAAAACAAAAAAAAAACACAGACCTGTGGTAATCATCAGCCAGTTCCTGTTAGTTTCCAGTAGCTGCTCACATTGGATTAAAACCCTGATTCTCATCTGTGAACCTGGGAATATACCTCTGCATTCATGATGGACCTGCTCAGAACCAGCTCCTTCCTCCTAAGTGGACCTGGACAGAACAAGCCCCTCCAGACCCGATGGTCATTCACCCTTATATAAACTCAAAATACATTGATGGTGCCCCTCATTTACAATGTAGACAAGGTCAAACATTCAATGGAAAGATGAGTTTCTAAAACTTAAATTAAATAAGATATAAAACAAAGTTAAATTAATGATAGTAGTGCAGTAGTGTGAGAGTAAACGTGTGAGTGTGTGTCGCCCCCTCCAGGGTGTGTTCCGGCCTTGCTCGCAGTGATTCTGGGTAGGCTCCGGACCCACCGCGACCCTGAACTGGATAAAGGAATCAGTGGTAGTGCAGTCCAAGAGGACAGATGTAATTTAAACAAACCACGTAAAACAGTAAAATTAATCAAATCTAAAGTTCATGAAAATGTACATAAATAAATAAATAAAATAGAAACAAAAGCTCAGGAATAACTAAAACTGTAAGAATAAATAAACGAATAGTAAAAGCGAATAAAGCAAAATGATAATTAAAACAAACCGAAAGCTCTTTGCTGAATCAGTCCAATTAGTCAAATACATAGGAGCTATTTCAAGATTCAAGAATCATATGAAGTGTTAAAAATGTCATAACGGTCCCCTTCCTCCTTGTTGGACCTGGACAAAACCAGCCCATCTAGAACCAACGGACCTGGTCAGAACCAGACCCTCCCAATGCTCGAACCCAATCCATGTCTCAGGCTCTTCAACCTTAAAGTATGGCTCTGTTTATCACATGACCACATCCTGGAGCTCAGACTGGTCTTTACCGTCCAAACATTGGGTCCATCACTGCTTTTCCTTCTCTGTCTCTGCTGCCTTCAAACGCAGCCCAAGGACTCTCTACTAAATTCCGCATTAAATTTTATACGTATCTTTGCTCCAAATGCTCTGTGTGTGTTTATAAAACCAATAAACCCTTGTACAGTCACACAGTGCCTCTGAGTAGTGTGGCGTATAAATAAATATGGCGGCTATTATCACACAGTGTGTATCAGGCTTATAAAAGACTCAGCAAACTGGAATTATTTAAAGATTATTAAAATATATAAAGAAAACTGAAAACGTAACATCCGTGCAAGACGTATTAGATCTCTAAAAGAGTTGTTATGCTTGTGTTTTTAGGTTTGCTTCTGCTGGTGATGATGGGATGGTGCTGGTGTGGAACGTTGAGGTGGGTGAATGCTTGCTGTAGACACTAAGGACCTTCAGATCTCAGTGGTTCCTAGTTCCAGTCTTTTTTTTTTTAAAGCTGTGTTCCCAACATCGATATATTTCATATTTATAACATACAGAGCACTGAAAGGTGCCCTTACAGCATACTTTTATAGTACATTTTACACACCTCAGCTACGTTTGTCTGGAAGAAATCACCTTCACGAAGATGATGATGATAATAATGATGCAATTAAATTAATAATAAAAAAAGAAGATAAAATGGAGTACAGTAAAATTAATACAAAATCATACGTTAAAGAGCATAACAGAAAAGATTTCATAACTTTACATGGTAATGGTGTGTGTGTTTCAGACTGGAGAGCGGCTGGTGGAGTTACGAGGTCACACTCAACAGATCACAGCAATGATCTCTTACACCTTCAGCAAAGGAGGAAAAATTCACCCAGCGCTTATAACAGCCTCATCAGACCGCACACTCAGTGTATCCTTACACACACACACACACACACACACACAGCTCCATGCGATCATGTTGTGGTGTGTATGTTATATGGAGGGGTTCAAACAGCAAAATCTATGACACATGATGCGTCGGTATGAAGCCAGGGATCCAACTGCATTGATTACTACAGACTACAGCCCATAATCAATAGAGTTGATATATGAGTGGGTTTTAATGAGATGAAAGAACTCGAGAGGCACCGATATGGGGATTGAGACCCGATGGCAAGAGCCAATATCTTCATGTACAGAGCTGTAGATGCATATTTTAATGAAATTTGTACAATTTACTGTGATTTCCTTAAACCTGGTGAAGTTGTGGGACCTGGAAACAGGAAACCGAGTCCAAACGGTGTCTGATCTCCAGTCGTCTGTGAAGGTATTGTGTATAATTTCATCTACAGTCTCCGTGTGATTTTTCTTTTTCATGGTAATGTTCATTGTCTGATCTAAAATGTAGCCACAGAATCTGAATTTCACCTTTTACAAACGTGGACAAATTTGTTGGTGCACTTCTGTGAGAAAAAGACTCCATAATTATTTCAGAAAAAGTGTGAAATTAATGTAATAGGCATTAATCATTGTTTATTTTTATTAATCATAAAGATAGACTTAATAAAACTAATGAAAATGGCATAGACAGAAGTGAGGGGACCTTTTAATTAAATATTTTATTATTTCATTGCACACACACTCTCTCTCTCTCTCTCTCGCAGTGTTTATTGGTGTTGAATCGTCTGGATGTGTGGCTCTCTGGTGGTAATGAGCTGTGTACTTGGAACAGAGACTTTCAGCTTCAGTGTAAAACTGTACATAACAGAGATGCAGGTACACACACACATACACACAGTAAAAGCTTATCCAGTTCAGGGTCGCGGTGGGTCCAGAGACTACCTGGAATCATTGGGCGCAAGGCGGGAACACACCCTGGAGGGGGCGCTAGTGCTTCACAGGGCAACACACCCAGATATTCACTCACACACTCGGACACTTACAAACACTTTTGAGTCGCCAGTCCACCTACTAAAGTGTGTGTTTTTGGACCGTGGAAGGGAACCCACGCAGACACGGGGAGAACACACCAACTCCTCACAGACAGTCACCCGGAGGACACCCACCCAGACACAGAGAACACACCACACTCCTCACAGACAGTCACCCGGAGGAAACCCACACAGACACAGGGAGAACACACCACACTCCTCACAGACAGTCACCCGGAGGAAACCCACACAGACACAGAGAACACACCACACTCCTCACAGACAGTCACCTGGAGGAAACCCACACAGACACAGGGAGAACACACCACACTCCTCACAATCAGTCACCCGGAGGAAACCCACGCAGACACAGGAATAACACACCACACTCCTCACAGTCAGTCACCCAGAGGAAACCCACGCAGACACAGGGAGAACACACCACACTCCTCACAGACAGTCACCCAGAGGAAACCCACACAGACACAGGGAGAACACACCACACTCCTCACAATCAGTCACCCGGAGGAAACCCACGCAGACACAGGGATAACACACCACACTCCTCACAGTCAGTCACCCGGAGGAAACCCACGCAGACACAGGGAGAACACACCACACTCCTCACAGTCAGTCACCCAGAGGAAACCCACGCAGACACAGGGAGAACACACCACACTCCTCACAGTCAGTCACCCGGAGGAAACCCACGCAGACACAGGGAGAACACACCACACTCCTCACAGTCAGTCACCCGGAGGAAACCCACGCAGACACAGGGAGAACACACCACACTCCTCACAGACAGTCACCCGGAGGAAACCCACGCAGACACAGGGAGAACACACCACACTCCTCACAGACAGTCACCCGGAGGAAACCCACGCAGACACAGAGAGAACACACCACACTCCTCACAGTCAGTCACCCGGAGGAAACCCATGCAGACACAGGGAGAACACACCACACTCCTCACAGTCAGTCACCCGGAGGAAACCCACACAGACACAGGGAGAACACACCAAACTCCTCACAGACAGTCACTCGGAGCGGGACTAGAACCCACAACCTCCAGGTCCCTGGAGCTGTTTGACAGCGACCCACTGTGCCACCCGTGCCAGGGTTTTCTCAGCGTGCTCCAGGATTTTCCATTGAAATAAAGCTTAAAAAAGTACTACGACATTTTCAACAAAATCTCAAAATTGTTGGCCTTACCCTCCAGAGCAGTCAGTCCGTATCTATCTTGTATTTTCTTGAGAGTCACTTTTCTCAGCTGTAAAATGTCTCCCTATGGTGTACAGTAGGTAAAATTACTGGAATGTGTTTTGGAAAATGAATTACGGAGATATCGGGAAATAAACACTGTTTTTCTCAAAATACAACTTTATTTTTCTGTACATCTGGGAGGGGAGGGGGAGAAGTGTAATAGCACATATAAAACATACAATTCACTGTGTGTTTTTCATCCAAATGTTTGTATTCATTTTATTTTTAAGACAAACACTCGATGAAAGGATCTCTGTTTGTCTTTATCTGTCTGTCTCTAGGCATCACGGCGATGGTGGACTTACCCAAGAACTGCATCGCTGCTGCTATGGATAAGGAGATTGGTATGTGTGGCCAAGGCCTTCATTTGTAGATGATTTTAGAAGCAGCATGCACCAAAACATATGTATATTTAATGAATATGATTCAAGGTTGTGTTTGCTGTTATTTTTCTCCTTATTTCTGTAAATTTCTCAGTTATTTTTAAGCTGAATCTGTCTGAAATGGAGACGTCAATATTTGCCATTCGCCACTTGGCTGACCACCAGGACACGATCCGGGCGCTTATCAGTGTTAATGGTGAGAAAACACACACACACGGGTGAAGGGAAGTTAATCTGATAAAGTACACAGTGAGAACGCAGGCAGAGAGACATTTATACAAAAGCTAGTTGTTTTGTTTATTTCACAGAAGAGCATACATCTTTGTTTTAAAGGCTGTTGTTTGCTCTGAGCCGTCTTCTGTCTCCCACTCCCAGACGCTCTGTTCGTTAGCGGCTCCCACAACGGCGAGCTCATCCTCTGGGATGCTGTGGATTGGACGATCCAGGCTTATGAGCTCATCCTGTGGGAGGAGCCAGCCGGAGACAGTCAGTCCGAGATCAGGATGGGCCAACAGAAACAGACCGAGATGTCCATTCAGCACCTGGCCACAGACGGAGAGGTGAGCCGGGAGGGACGCTGTTTAAGTCACTTAAGTCACAACGGGTTTTCCATCCACCAAGTTTGATCGGAAAAGAGCCACAATTCCCAAAATTCAGAGCAAAGCGTGTTGAACCTGTTCGCAGTGTTTCAGCTGCTCTTTGGACTAAACAGACCCTGAGAGGCCTGACCTTAGTAAGTTAGTAATAAAAATAATACACATTGCCCCACTGGCTCCTGATGTAGAGATGCCCCTGCTCTCCAGATCTGGAGCTGGAAGCCCCTGCAGTGGGGGATAAATTTGAAGAGACGTGTTGTTTCTATTTCTCTCTGACAGCTGGTGGTGGCAGCAGTGGGCAGTGGTCTGTATGTGTATAACGCAGCGATGAAGACTGTGGTGGCCTACAGGAAGGTGGCTCACGACTCTGATGTTTTACACACCTCTCTGCTGGACAATGGGTACGGACATTTTGTTCATTTAAATACACAGGATATTTACTGACAACAGTGGCCTGGTTGTAACAGATATTGTGCTAAACCTACTCATAAACTTATGAACTAGTTAATAGGTTATTATCTCCATAAATATGCTGCAGTTTTTGTGATGTGTGTGTTCGTGTGTTTATGGCTCTCCTGAAGTCAAGTGATGTCTTGCTCTGAGGACGGCAGTGTGAGGATCTGGGAGCTACAGGACCTCCCCTTACCTGCAGAACCCGCCTCCTCAGGTGAGCAAGATGATGATCTCTCTGGGCTCGTTTTGGTTCTTTTCCACTGCATGTCCACCCCCCGAAATGTATCCAGTGTCGTATCAAAACTACAACGGCGACGGTAACGTTAAGCGGTGTTTACTCATGGTGTATTGGCTTGTTGTTGTTGTTTGGAACTGAACACAGGTCCGTCATTAGTTCAGACAGATCAGTAGAGTTTGTTGCTTCCGTTCATTGGCCACCGATCTAAGGAGCGTTTGAACGTCTTCAAAAGACCACGGCGTAATTTTACGAGCTGTCGTCATGAGTCAGATAAAAACAAACGTGATCTCTGCTGCAGCTGGAGATTATACAGATACAGAGTTAGTGCTGGTCGTCTGCACTGTGTGGCGTAGAGTGACGACTCTCTCTGAACAATCAGCGCTCAGCAAGGTTTAATCCTGACTCGGCTCACTCTGAACCATGAGAGAACAGGTACTAAAAAAGATCCAGGGACCAGGACTAGGACCAAATTTACCTGACGGAGGAGTGGGAAAAAAAATAGCAGATTCTAGTCGAGTAGAGTAGGGACCATGCACTGGAAAAGCACCATTTGGTTGTGTGTTACCTGTCCAGATGTTGAAAGCTGTAGTTACTCCTGGTGCTCATGAGTGCCCCCTGTGAGCCTTTAAGGTTTGTAGAGTTTTATGACTCCCTGGAGAGAAATGCACTTGTACAGCATAGATATGATTTAACCGTTTCCACTCTCTCCTTGTGACAGTGCAGTTTTATTTGAGGTTGTCATTCAATCCCTAGTTTTAACGGTTAATAAATACTTTTGATTTAAACAAATCCATACGATCGAGAACTCACACAGCTTCTACTGTTTAGAACAAAAATACTTTTACTGTGTTTATGTTTAATGTAACTATAGATAACTTTATACATGCACCACACTTACTGCGAACATAACTACTTTTAAATAATAATAATAACTATATTTTTAGGCGCCAAAAGATTTGCACAGTACACTATCTCGCCTCATTTTTTTCATCATTCTGGCGCCTGCTTTCCTCGCTCTCTCTCTCTGAAATTGATCCAGATGTTGGCTCTATTCTGCTTTCACATCAATCACTCATGGTGTGTGTGTGTGTGTTCGTTTGTATACTCATCAATCAGTTTAAGCATGGTCCAGTTGAGTTGTTCTACTCTAAACAGAGCGGCTCACCGCAGACTTTTGACTTTTGCTGCGTCTTAATTGTTTTGTTTATTCACAAAGTTTAGTTCTCAGTTTGGAAAAAGAGGGAAAAAAACACCACACGCTGTTGGTCAGCGCCCCGTCACTGATCGACTGATCGTCTGAGAGCGGATAACTGAGGTTACACTTCAATGCAGAATAAGAGTTTGGGGAGGAATTGATTTGAAACTTTCATGAAATGTTGGAGGAATAATATTTAACACTCTTTTAACACTACCACCCTCTCTCTCTCTCTCTCTCATCTGTCTCTTTCTGTCTTTGCCCTCTATCTTTTCCTTTTGGTCTCTGTTCACTGTCTGCCTCTTTTCTCTCTCTCTCTTATTTTTTGTGTTTTTTTTCCCCATTTGGTCTCTGTCTGCCTCTTTCTATCTTTTTTCTGTCTGTTTTTTTTCCTTTTGGTCCCTCTGTCTGTCTCTTTTTTCTCTCTCTCTCAGGGTTTTTTGGGATGTTCGGGACGTTCGGTCGCTCCGGTAAACAGGCTGGTGCCCCCGTGAAGAAGCTTCTAGAAATGAGTGGTCTTCGCTCCCTGGAGCTGATCGGCGATCTGATTGGTCACTCCGGGGCTGTTCAGGTATGCGGTGCCACAGCAACAGATTATAAAAGAAAAGGGGTCAGAGGTGAAAGGCCTAGCGTTCCTGCGTCAGGACTGTGGTCTTATACCTCGTTTGGTTCTGAAGTTTTGAAGTGCTTCGATTCGCCCTGAATCAGAAATGGCGAGCTGAGCGGAAGATATCGATCCTCTGGGCGCATGTCAGCATCGACGTGTTTAACATCAGCTTAATTAACGCAGCTGACAGCGTGAGGGATGTGATCTACATGCGGCTCAACTTTCCCATCGATCGACACAAAGCAGGAGAACACTGTTTAAAACCCACAGTGATCCATCTTTCTGGAGCTAGCATCAGTCCAGTCAAAGTGTTTGTCTTAGGATCGTTTAGTTTGGTGGAAAACTGGGTAACCACTGGATTTCTTCTCTATGTTAAAGACGACACATCCTCCCTCTTTTCCACAGCAAACACCTGTGACCTGCTTTGGTCAAATCCCCACAAGCACCTCAGCAGTGCTCTACCCGTGTTTAGAGCGGCCACTTTCAATGTCCCTGAGGGCACAGCATTGAAGAGCAGAAGCTCTAGTTATTAGTCGTTTTCGCTCTGTTATCTTTTTTCTCCGTTCTTTTTTTTTTTTACTCAGATTTTACCACGCTCATTGTGTTTGTTTTAACCTCATTTTTGCACTCTCATATACACACGGGTCCAGCGCTGTGATTGGGCGGACTAAGACGAGGGGGTGGGGCAATTCTAAAGTCTCTGCACTTGACGTCAGAAGCAGAATCAGAACAGCCATGTGGACTGTAAACGTTTTAGTTAAAAAATCAGCCTCTAATCCTTTTTACGTCATATAAAAGCTGTTAAACTGACCCCTAGTGACCTGGTTGCATCACAGCTTCTGCACTAAACCTATTTTAAAAGGAATAAACAGTACATTTCATTAACATTGCCTGCTGTCTGTAGTGGTGAAAATGCCCGATGCACCTTCTTTGGTCTTGACCTCTTTGATCTAAAGACTGACTGAAATAGATTTTGCTGTGTTTGTGTGGCAGATGTTTTTGAGTTTCGGCAAGAACGGTCTGGTCACCTGCTCCGCTGACCACCTGCTGATCGCGTGGAAGGACGGAGAGAGAGAGTCACAGCGCAGGAGTCTGGCTCTCTTCCAGAAGCTGGAGGAAATGCAGGGACTTTAAAGACCTGAGGCCAAAGCTTTTTCATTTTACTCTGAACTTGTTCAGTTTTAGGGTCTGGAGCTCCAGCTCTGAGTGACCCCCTCAAACGCTGCCAGGGACCTGCAGCAACACCAGAGAAACACGGTTAGAGTGGTTCAACCTACAAACCCTGGACAGGTACCGTCACACACGTCTCATCCATTTGGCGTCAGGAGACAAACTGAAAAAAGCGTCATTAGTATTGGACTTTCTTTTCATTTCCTTTATGTTTTAAAACTCCGATCCCTCTCTGAACTCACAGTGGACTGAAGGAATTTTTACTAATTTTTACCATTTGTTTTTGATGAATATTTTAACGACTGAAAACTAAGTACGATCTTGTTAAATGCTGCTTCACGTGTGGAACGTGTTCTTAAACATCACTGACAAATCATTTTATACGTTTTATCATTGTAATTTGTGTAGATCTGTGTGCAAACTGATTATGCTGTGAATGACCTGAGAGTGAGATGTTTTAAAGGGCCCATATCATGGAAATGTCCCTCACTTTTAAACGAGTTTGACGTAACGTGTTAATGATGGTACTTTTAAAACTCACCCCTTACAGCCAATCAGAGCAAAGCACTTTTAGATACAGTACTGTGCAATTGTTTTATCCAGAGAATGAGGTTTAAACAGCTGTTTATTTGCTCACAAAGCTGTAATATCAAAATAAACCCAGTCCCATAATAATCTCGGGTGCCTAAGACTCTTGACATTCTTTAAAGGTACAGTACAAACCTGTGAACAGTGATTAAAATTGATATTTTCTTCATAAATAGGAAGGACCAGGAAGGATATGGGCCCTTTAAACACGCCTCTTTCCACTTGTAAGCTGCCTTTTTGATCAACGTTTCTGTGAACTGCCTCGAATTAAAGCCTGTGCTTGTGAGGAGGGCACAAGAGAGAGAAATATTGCAAGTTTCTTTTAATGTGTTTCACAAATACAATGCTGAAATATTTTAAAAACTGGGCGCAGCTCGTCAGAAACGACTGTGGATCCATTTCCCAGACGGAGACGGAAATTAGAAGCACATACGAGGATTTACAACAGGCGAGTAAACATTTAAACCCTTTTAAAAAAAGACAAGAAATGAAAACAAACATCAGAAAGTGCCTGGTTGGCGATGTCACCGGTTCCTGCCCTCAGGGGGATGCTGTTCGCGTTGTTTATTAAAAATATAGCTTATGTACATTTCTGCAAATACTATCATGGGTTTCCTGCTCCTAAAGATCAGTGTAAAAATACAGAGATTGGCACAGACACACGTCACATACTTCACTCCTGACATGAGCACCAGGTAAATGACTCTCTTCCTTTGACCAGTAGGTTTCCATCGACCCGTGGGTGCCCTCTGGTGGAGGTGTAGATCCCCACAATCAGGTGAAGCTTCATCTAAAAATGTCACTTCAAATTACAGTACTGTATCCTGCCCAACACCCAACACAACCTAATAATAATAATAATAATGTTGATAATAATACATAAATCAGGCAAATGTGGCAGACCTGTGAGCTCATAAAACATGAAATAAATGTGCAGTTCCCACAAAAACACTCAGATTGTGGAGAAAAGCAAATAACGGAGCGTTTAAAGCTGTTACATCAGGGCTGGCCCGAATCATTTCACCAGAGCCATCACCTTTCCAACAAAACACAACCATGGTGCGTTAACTACAGTAAGATTCATGAGGAAAGGCTTTTAAAAATGTGGAATAGTAATAAATTAAAGCTGGTGACATTCCGCAGCTGAAACAGACGATGAACAGGAGGAAGATTAAATGATTGGACGATAGGAAAAGCTCAGTGCAAAATTCACGATAAAAGCTGGAGGCACGATTTATGAGATTTAACCTCGGGGGAGGAGAGAATCCGCGTTAAATAACTAGTCTGATTCATTACTCACTGTTCAAAGACCACGTACCCTTTCAGAGAATACCAACTAGGAGTCGAGTGTTCATTATTAATGAAGTATCAGTGAGTGTTTAAAGTTAATAAGTAGAGTTCGGACCAGCCCTGTGTAAAACACAAATACATTCTCCTCCTCAAAGTCTGGCAGTCGTAGGGCACTTCACACAAAGCAGGGTTTCAGACTTAAAGCTGTAGTTCACGTTTGTAGCCTCTGAGGATGTTTTGTATGCAAGGTTCTCTCTCTCTGCTCACGGCAGAGAAATGGCAGGTTTTCAGACAACGGAGAGACTCCAAACATTGAGAATCATGAGCCGAGACGAGGATGTTGCTCTATCCCTGCTCCACAGGTGGGTAACACTGACTTATTTGTGTTGTTTCTTGTCACTCGGGGGACGTTACCAAACGTTCAACAAAACTACAGAGTTCGAGTTACAGAGGGGTAACTCAAACAGTGACACTCCCCTCAAACACACCGCTCCACCTTAAAAAACACAGCCTCCGACTGTAAACAACCTCAGAGTACTGCGATAGCCCACAATCCCTTTCACTGGATCATTTTAAACCCATTAAACTGGTCCACAGGAATGTCCCTTACCTCTAATGCTTTGGACACCTGTGACTCGAGGCTTAAGTGATCTGACTAAAGTGAGAAAACCTGCTTTGTGAAAGAGCCCCCACCCCCCCACCCCCCACACACACACACACACACAAGGGAGAGAGAGTGATGTGTTAAACTCTGAATGGAGCTGGTGGAAAGGAGGTGAGTGTGTCTATGAATGTGTGAGAAAGAGAGTTAGTGTTTACACATTTGAGCTGTATTTGAAGCGGTTAAGGCAAGTATATGAAGTCTTACACACACACACACACACACTGCTATATGCAAAAGAACAGCAGGGGATAGAAAGCACTCTGGGCACTATAATGATTTTTAAATTCTACATTTCAAAGGTCCGTGGAATAATGCAGAACTCTGTAGCGCTGGACGACCAAATTATTGCACTTTTTCTTCAGTGTAAACCCTTAATGCTACTGAAAAATAAACTGGAATGGCTCCTGTGAGTGAGTTAAAGGCCGGGACCATGAGGTGCTTCAGTGTCGTACAGACATCAGTGCAGTGCTTATAGTGATTTTAGAATCAGACGCTCTTCTTCTCTTGATTTGGGATCACCACCGCCTCTCTGCGTTACACAAAACAACACTGTGGCTGCTGACTTTGCGTCTGAACCGAAAGGCCCTTTCCTGTCAAAAGTCGAGTGTCTGTGGCCGTGTTCAACAACAACAAACGGACATCTGGCTCGAAACAGCAGTAAAGCTTAAACAGTGTTCTCGGAAAAGTACACCACATTAACCGACCAATTAAAAGTTTACATTCATCACGGGGTTTTGGCTTTTCTGTTCAGTGACACAAAAACTAACCCCCCCACCTCTACTGCTCCACCCTCACATTAGTGGCTTGTCTTAAAGTGGCCTAAACGTGCTGTTAGCCTGTGTGTAAACATCTGTAATTATTCTATGGCTTTTGTTCTGTTGGCTGAGCTACAGCTTTGGAGAAGAAAACTAAACCATGAGGTGAATGTGAGAGAGCCCTGGCGAAGAGTTAATGGTGAGCCCTGGGTGTTAAGGCACCTCAAAGACCATCATACGTGCCTTTGCTCAGTGGGAAACACAAACGCAATGTTCTACACATCTGTGTGACATCGAAATGAACACGTGCTCCCTGCGCACACACACACACAAATCAGAAATCCATGGCAACATTAACCAGCCAGACCATAGTTAACCTCGGTAACACCCAGTAACAATACAGCCCGTGTTTTACAGTGTAGTTTCCCTGTAATTACAGTGTAACACTGTTTTAAAGTGTACTTTCACTGTACTCACAGTGTAAGTCCTCTTTAAGTATCAGTAGCAGTCTTTACTTGTACTAAATTTATGTAGTGAGCGCAACAAGAGAGTAACAACCATTTGATTTAATCTCTGTCCAAAAAAAATAATAGTAACGTTAAAGGAGAAGGAAAAAACCTTCTTAGCGTTCATTGGAAGTCGATGTAAAATTATAAAATTTCAAGTAATTTATGGAGTCTTTCTATCGGTCCTGTACATGTGTGTGTACGTATATAAAAAAGTATAAACCAAGTCAAAAGTTGCAGGGCACCTCTTTATTTCTTTGATATGCTACATGACCTTAATCCAAGATGGCGGCTTTCAAAATGGCAGCCAAAAGACAGGCCCCTCACCCATCACTTGCTGGGATTTATACTGTTTAAAAGCTACACTGTAAATTCTAGGGAAGCGGTTGCTCTCTTGTTGCTCGCTGTACATTAATCTGTGGTACGTCTGATTTTATGGAGAAGTTACACAGTACACTGTAAATTATGGGCTGTATCACAACCGCTGAACACTGAGTATTTGTTTTTCAGTGTTTATAAGGTAAGACAAGTGGGAAACATTCATTTTATAAACTGCTTGGCCACACAGTTTTCAGCTTTGTCGTTATTCCCTCAGGGTGAGTTTCACACGCTTCACTTGGATTCAGAAAGATATGTAACGGCCCTTAAAATGGCGTCAGGGATTCCCCCGAGTGGAAGTGGGCGAGAGCGAGTTAAAACCTGAGCTGAGATGGAGCGGAAAGGTCTCTAACAACTAAACACAGTGTATATCCTCTCCTTCACCACTAGAGGGAGACAAGCAGACAGCTCATGTCTATATATAGTTTAAAACTGTCCTCAGGGCAAACTCGCGCAGCCACGGGGAATACAAACAAGTTACAAACAAGTCCACAAGTAAATACGCTCCTCTTACAGTTCCAGCCGCTGCCAAAGACACTGATGAACATCTGGAAAGTACACATCGGGAGCCCAAGTGCTCTCACTTCCTCTTCCTGTTGATGCTATCCTCTAAAGTCTGGCTCAGCTACAATAAAGTACTACTATCTGATTTCCAAAATGGTGGCTGTGTAGACAGTCCAGAGGACTGAAATACTGTGATAATGGCTTTACAATGGTATCATTCTCTCTCTCTCTCTCTCTCTCTCACACACACACACACACACACACACACACACTCTTCCTCTTTGTCAGAGGGCTGTGACCCGTGTTTTTTTTGTTGTGCTAATTGAATTGTTCTATATATTTTAAGGTACATTCACTGACAAACGATTCGTCCACAGAGGTCCACTCTGTCCTTCTTTGGAGCAGTTTGTCCTTTTTTTTTTTTTGATGATTATTTGCTAAAAATAAAAATTTGGATATTCACAATGAAGCAGTAACACAGTCTAGACTTTCATTTTTTCTGTGTACCCCTCCTACACACACACACCCACACACACACACACCAGCAAGCCGGCCTCTCATCATTACAGTGAGTGTCAAAAAAAAATAGTTTCTCTTGAAAGTGCTTAGAAACTCTACAGTAGCCTTTGATATTTCTATTACTGATTCCACACACATCCTTCAAACACTGAAGAGGGGAAGAGAGAGAGAGAGAGAACGAGAGAGGAAGTGAGAGAAAAGCTTTAGTTATTTGAGTACAGAAAGTCCTGGAATGACTTTGTACTGCAGACAGAGAGTGAAAGAGTGAAACCCACTGGGGATGATGCAGATGAATCTCTGGCTGTGTTTACGCTCTCTTCTGAAAATCAGAAAAGAGTAAACAGTCTAAATAATAGAATAATAACCAAGTAAAAGGTCAATAACTGTTTACATTTCCAACTGGAAACTGGCAGTGGGGAACAGGGATAAAGGAGGGATTTTAGCTTCTGACTGGATCTGTTTGTTCACTGTGAACAAACATGTGAACATGTTTACTCCTCTCTAAAGTTGTGTCGTTTTGCTATTTCTGTAGAGTTCGTGTGTGTGTGTATTTGCTTCTGATCACTATCGTACGTGCGTAAACAAATGTTTTGATTGTGGGTTCAAGCCCAGCTCTGGGTGACTGTCTGTGAGGAGTGTGGTGTGTTCTCCCTGTGTCTGCGTGGGTTTCCTCCGGGTGACTGTCTGTGAGGAGTGTGGTGTGTTCTCCCTGTGTCTGTGTGGGTTTCCTCCGGGTGACTGTCTGTGAGGAGTGTGGTGTGTTCTCCCTGTGTCTGCGTGGGTTTCCTCCGGGTGACTGTCTGTGAGGAGTGTGGTGTGTTCTCCCCGTGTCTGCGTGGGTTTCCTCCGGGTGACTGTCTGTGAGGAGTGTGGTGTGTTCTCCCTGTGTCTGCGTGGGTTTCCTCCGGGTGACTGTCTGTGAGGAGTGTGGTGTGTTCTCCCTGTGTCTGTGTGGGTTTCCTCCGGGTGACTGTCTGTGAGGAGTGTGGTGTGTCTGCGTGGGTTTCCTGGATATCAATTTGTTTACCACAAATCTTTGCTGTAAACACAGTCCTTCTTACGAACTTATGCCTAATAACATTGATCACATTAACAAGGAGAAAGAAATCAAACTGTTGGATTTATCGAAGGTCAAACTCAGTCTAGAATAACTACCTCTATTTTAAGAGATTCATTTTAACATTTTAAAGTGCTGCCTGGTAAACGTCCTATAACTGGACTTCTTCTGGGGGTCATTTGGTCCCAGGGGCTCACAAGAGTGGTTTAACAACAAATACACTGATGTGGAGCCCTCACAGGTCTGTGAACGATGTAGGTGTTGTTGGGCCGATGCTTTGATTCGGCTGATACTTAAAACCAACAACTACTGATGCCTTAAAATTTATGCCGGAAAAAGACGTGTCAAAAATAAAAACCTGAAAAAGACTGAACCTCCTCCTGATGTACACAGTCCCTGTGATATTTGAAGCAGGCAGAACACAGCAGCGCTGGAACATGTGTGTCCTCAACGGAGCGCAGTAGTCACAGTTTCTGTGAAGCACATTCATTCTTCCAACAGGGAAATCTATTTCGGGTTCTTAATACGGGCATTTACCCTCACCACACAACCAAGACATGGCCTCAGAGGTCTGTCGGGAAGGGCCTCTCCAAACCAACAGAACAGAAACGAAACAGAGGAATGGCTAAAGTTTAAAAAAAAAAATTCTTAGAGAACAAAATACGTCAGGAGCTGCAGAACAGAAACCGGAAGATCTCACATCTCCAAACACACACTCCTGCTTCCTGAGCACGTCACACATTCCCCACACGTGTTATGTGTGTGTGTGTTGTTTATATATATATGTATCTCTCTCTACATACCTGTATGTGTTTTGAGTCCAGCTGCAAAGTCCTTTTCATAAAATGTAATATACTATCAGTTGTATAAAACAGTCCGCTAGAACAACAGCATATCAAAGAGAGCGGGAGCTGGATGTGAACATAAGAGAAAATAAGAAGAGAAATTAATCACGAGGAGGTTGGTCCGCTGCTAAAGTGCGCATCATCTTTTCGTACGTGTTGTACCCTTGTAACCGGGGCGATTGTCGTCAGGGGTGAAGGCGTTGCCACAAGACCGTTGCTGGGTGACCGTTGCCGTGGTGAGCCCCAGGAACTGCTAGCCTGTGTTTGGAGTAGGACCTTCAGTGTCTGGCTGGCGTTCGACCATCACAGTGAGGAGGCTGATTAGAGAGACGCTACATTCAGGTCCCAAGCATGACCTCTGACCTTTGGCCAGTCAGAACAGTCAGAGAGGTCAGGGAGGGGGGGGCGGTCGAAGACTTTTGCACTTCATCTCGTCCAAACTCTTCCAGTACTTGTAGTTCTCAGCCAGGTGCTCCATTAGCCCGGGCAGACTGGCAAAGGCTGAGAGAGAGAGAGAGAGAGAGAGATAACATTAAAGAAGAGTCAGAGTTTTTTAAATTAAGCTTCCCTTTTATGCTATACATTCTCATGTTTAAGAACGGTAAGCTATTTAAAATGTACTCTAGGGGGCAGTAGAGAGACCAGGATTATCTAGTAAGATATCTTTAAAACTCTGGATGAGTGTATGTGTGTGTATAAAAAGTTTACTCTGTGTGTGTGTGTGTGTGAGTGATTGTGTGAGTGAGAGAGAGAGAGAGAAAGAGAGAGAGAGAGAGAAAGAGATTACCATCCCAGGCATCAAACATATCTGTGATGAAGTAGTCGATGAAGGAAATCTGGGATTTGGGAATACTGCAGGTGTTGCGGTCAAAAACAGGCATCACTACGGGTAGCCCTTGTCGCTTCTCTTCATCTGTCTATTACACACACACACACACGATTAATAAAGATAAAACACAACTACATAAAATCCACCTGTGGAAACTCATTGCTATGAATTTCTTTGTGTGTACGAGTGTGTGGTTTTATATTTAGATGTGACGTGTGTGTGTGAACATGCAGATCCTTTCCAGACCCTGGTCTCTGATCCGTGAGTGTGTACCTGGGAGAAATACTCCTCTGATATGCGTCCGGCCCACTCAATGCAGAGCTGCAGGGGTCGGCAAGGGTTCGCCACATCTGCGCATTTTATCATCATCCTCTTGATCAGCAGTCGATTCTCTGGAGAATTTCTCATGTTGGCCTGGCCCTCGTAGTCACTGCCATCACTCTGAGACACACACACACACACACACACACACACACAAAAACACAATTCATTTCTGTAATCCTTTGGATTAGGGCTGGACAATAATTCAATATCGTTACATATCGCAATATAAAATGTTTCAATAACAATGATATCATTTTTAAACACATTTTCAAAATTTGTGTGTATCTCTCACACACACAGAAACACACGGGTCTTACATTAGAGCTGGACTCCTCGATGGCCGCCAGGGGTTTGTTGATGCTGTTCACAAACTTGTTCACATGCTCGAAGTGGCGGGTCATCTCCGTGGCCAGCACCATGTCTATAATCGCCTGCCGCAAAGTACGGAACTGAGTCCTGAGGGAGGGAAAGGAAGAAAAAAGAAAGGAAGGAAGCGAATGTAAGAATGAACAAAGGAAGGAAGAAAGGAAAGAAGGACAAACAATCAAAGGAAAAGAAAAAAACAACAGAAAGAATAAGGAAAACAAAGAATGTAGGAATAAACAAAGAAAGAAAAAAGAAAATAAGGATGAATGAGGAAAGAAGAAAGGAAGGATATGTAAAAATGAATGAATGAAGGAAGGAAGGAAGAAAGGAAATGAGGATGAAAAATGAAAGGAAAAGAAAGAGGAAAAAAACAAGGGAGGAAGAAAAAATGAAATCAAGGAAAAATGAAAGAGTAAGGAAGTGAATGTAAGAATGAAAGAATGAATAAAGGAAGAGTAATGAAGGAAAGGAGGAATGAAGAAACAAGGGAATAAAGAAAGAAAAAAAAGGAATTTAAAAAAAGGAATGGAGTGTGTGTGTGTACGACATCATGGTTCCTGCTGAAGAACCAACTCTTCATTGGTTCCAGCTGGGATCTAACTTTTCTGGTCCGTGTCGGTGGGAATGTGTTGAATGGTTCTAAATTAGATTCACAGAGGGAACAGAACCGGTTCTAAGTTGGTGGAAAGGTCTATCGGGCGTCCGTGAAAACAGCGGCCTCTCTGCGGCTCTTCATTTCATAAGCATTGTTCCTGTAACGTGACGTGTGAGAAGCTCCTGCAGCTCCAGCACAGGCAGAACGTAAGAATGAAGATGAACAGACCCGGGCTTTTTATGTTGCTGTATTTTATGTTGGTTGTGGTCAGCTGAAAGGAATTTTTATGAGCGAGTGTGTGTGTGTGTGTGTGTGTTGCTGAGGGTGTGTGTTCCTTACCTCTCCATGTTCCTGAAAATGTTGCACTTGCTGTCTCTCATGGTGAGCTGGAAGGCGAGGGCAGCGTGGTGACTCTCCAGAACCGCTGTGTCGTTGTAGAGAATCGCCAGCTCACTCCCGGCGTTACACAGGAACGAATTTGTCCGGCCCGGATGGTCCACGTCGTGCACCGTCGCCGCTAACAAGGACGCAATCTCATCCAACTGATCCAGACTGCCCTAAAAACAGAGTTTGAAACTGTTCACAAGTGTGAGTGAGTGACAGGGTGTGTGTGTGTCTGTGTGTGTGTGTGTGTGTGTGTGTGAGAGAAAGTGTCCACAGGTGTTTGATCTGTGCTCAGTGATTCCAAGTGGGCTCTGGATCAAATTAGTCCCTGATCAGGGCAAAGTGCTTACAGAAAAAGAATGAGTGAGTGAATGAATGAATGAATGAAAAATAAATTCTCATTAAATTGCTGTTCAAACACCTATAATTTCAAATAATTATCGATCACAATCGCAAATTCAAGGAAATTCTCAAGAAGGCCTTAAAGGGAACATCTACGATTATGGGGGGAAACGCAGTTCTTTGTGGTTTGTTTATATTCAGAAGCTCCACACCTTTTAAATGCTGTGAAATGGTGTGTTTGTACTCGGCTGAAGTGTATCTTGTCTCGACATTTTTATTCACAGTTTGAATTACCACAGAAGTTAATTTGTAACTGAAGTTGTTTAGTTTTGTAGCACTTTCGGTATCACAGTTAGTCGTCTCCTGAGTTTGGAGACATCTCCACCTTACGTGATCAGAAACAGCAAACATAAGTCAACGTTACCCACCTATGCAGCAAGAATAGAGCAACATCCTCATCTCAGGTAATGCTTTTCAACATTTAGAATCTCTCTGTTGTCTAAAAAACTTCAGATGTCTTTTCTCTGCCATGAGCAGAGAGAGAGAATGCCTAGCATAACGGACTGAGACACTTTTTTTTTTTTTTAAACCCATTTACAGACACTGGGGCTTCGTAAACACATCAAACCGGTTTCCAGCACAAACCAACTGAAGAGCTGTAAATGGAGAGGAAACATTTTCTGAATTTTATAGTGTTTTTTTCTCCTTTAATGTCAATAAAGTTCATTAATATATTACACGCTATTTATATTATATCTGTATAAGGGCATATCAGACCCTCACAGCCGCTGCTGCACACCTCTGCAATAAAATAAACACACACTCACCCTTTCTGCAGCTGTTTGTAACTCCTCACTCTTGCATCAGAAAAAACACCCATGAGCCAACGCTCACAGTGCAACACAAGCTTAGCCATGACATCACTGCGCTCTCAGACTTCACTCAAACACGCCGCGCTTCAGCTATTACCACACGTCAGAAAAATCCACAGTCATCAGCCATAAACTCCTCACACACACTTTAATATCTGGGATATTTTTATATAACTGGAAGCACCTGGACTGAACTTCATGACCGAAAAAAACAAACAACACACACACAGCGGAAAGAAAGAAATATGACAGTGGTTCTGACAACACATCACTGTCCAAAACAACATGCATCTCCCAAATAGTAACTTTACTGAAGGAAAAAAAAACTTCTTAGCTTCAAATGCTAAGTGGCAAAATGGCGCTGCAGGTGGTGTCACTGTCACACAGCTCTAGGGTCCTGCGTTTGTGGGTTTGAGCGCAGTGTGGTAGGTGGATTGGCGACTCAAAAGTGTCCGTCGGTGTGAATGTGTGAGTGCATGTCGCCCCGTGAAGGACTGGCGCCCCCCTCCAGGGTGTATTCCTGCCTTGCGCCCAATGATTCCAGGACCCACCGCGACCCTGAACTGGATAAGGGTTACAGACAATGAATGAATGAATGGAGGTACATTTTTTTCCCTTTGAACAGCGATGATGTGTAGATGAGAAAACATACAAATGTCACCTGCTTTCATAGGAATCAGGTTTCACTATTTTAAATTTTTTCTTGAATACTGCAAATTGTGTGTGTGTGTCGTTTATTAAGTTTTTTACAGTCAAACATGACAAATAAAATATACGGTAACGTTTCTTCCCTTATGAATGTATAGTTTTCCTCAGTGTGTGTGTGTGTGTGTGTGTGTGTGTGAGACAGAGAGAAGTGCAGTACCTTGACCTTGTCCTTGCGCAGGAAGTATGCGGTGGCGTGCAGGACGTCTGCGGCGTGCGTGGAGTTGTGATACGAGTTTGACGCGTGGTAGTTCGCTTCGATCATTTGCAGCCAGGAGCGCAGCGTAGCTTCAGAGCAGTTCAGAAACTCACACACTCTGAAATGAGCGAAGATCTTCAGCCCCAGGTACGTTAGCGGCCTGACAACACACACACACGCACTTTTTTTTTTAACTGCAACTCACATGAGATGAAGAATCAAATAGCTTTGTGGTCCCTGAATGATCCAGTTTACGCTCCATAGAACAGGTCGCCTACATGTGGGCAGCCATGTCTAAAGTGCAATAAGTTTACAGTTCAGCACTTGGGAGTGTTTGTTTATTTATTATTTTAAAGAAAATGTTATTGTTCCAGTGAGATATATATATTTATTTATATCGTAATAATCGTGATATTCTGAATTGTTTACGTAATGACTCACCATAGCAACCATTCTGTGTTTGCTTTGTTATTTCCTGTGAAGTTTTAAGGTTAATTTTTGTATAATAATTTACGTTTGCTGTTTATAAAAACACAAAATTGTCTACACATTGGTTGTGTGGTAGATTTATATGCAACATTATTGTTTTATACAAAATCACAATCTTGGTAAGTTACACTTTACAAAATAAGCAAATGTTTACCGTACTTTTTAAAATATTTGTTACATTTGTAGTAAAATAAAGCTTTTTAAAATAAATATAACCATGTAATATTATTGATGTATATTAAATATATTTAATATAGTATAAATAATATTAGTATCACATTGATTTTGTTTCAAAAGTGTGTTCTTGAAATAAATAAAATAATTTTTTCGTTATCACAAAAATACCCTGAAATATCGTGATTATTTTATGGCCATATCGTCCACCCCTCAATATATATACATTTTTTGAAGAATATCCTTTGTCACAGTGTGAAAAAATGTTAATATTGTGATAAATATCGAGATCAATCAACATAGAAAAACTTATCATGATAACATGTTTTGGTCATATCGCCCCGGCTCTACCACTAGGTGTCATTATAACAGCTGTTTTGTAAAATAAGGACTCGTCACTGGAACAAATACTCCCCGTACCTCTTGTGTGTAGCAGCCTCCAACTCTAAGATATTAAAGTCCCAGTGTTCCTCTTCATCCAGAATCTCAGCGATGGTGTCGGGAACATCAGTCAGTGGAACCGGTACGACCTGCTGGCTCTGATTCATATCTGTCATATAACACACACATTAAACACGTCACACACATATCTGTTATATAACATACACATACGTCACCCTTATATCGGTCAATTACCACACACACTTATCAGTCATATAACACACACGTTACACCCACATCCCACTCATATCTGTCCTTTAACACACAGATTACACACACTTATTACACTCTTATCTGTCATACATCACACTCATATCTGTCCTTTAACACACACATTACACACACACACATCACACTCATATCTGTCCTTTAACACACACATTACACACCCGCATCACACTCATATCTGTCTTTTAACACACACATTACACACCCGCATCACACTCATATCTGTCTTTTAACACACACATTACACACACATCACACTCATATCTGTCCTTTAACACACACATTACACACATCACACTCATATCTGTCCTTTAACACACACATTACACACACACATCACACTCATATCTGTCCTTTAACACACACATTACAAACACACATCACACTCATATCTGTCCTTTAACACACACATCACACACACATCACACTCATATCTGTCCTTTAACACACACATTACACACACATCACACTCATATCTGTCCTTTAACACACACATTACACACACACATCACACACATATCTGTCCTTTAACACACACATTACACACACATCACACTCATATCTGTCCTTTAACACACACATTACACACACACATCACACTCATATCTGTCCTTTAACACACACATTACAAACACACATCACACTCATATCTGTCCTTTAACACACACATTACAAACACACATCACACTCATATCTGTCCTTTAACACACACATTACACACACACATCACACTCATATCTGTCCTTTAACACACACACATCACACTCATATCTGTCCTTTAACACACACATTACAAACACACAACACACTCATATCTGTCCTTTAACACACACATTACAAACACACATCACACTCATATCTGTCCTTTAACACACACATTACACACACACATCACACTCATATCTGTCCTTTAACACACACATTACACACACACATCACACTCATATCTGTCCTTTAACACACACATTACACACACACATCACACTCATATCTGTCCTTTAACACACACATTACAAACACACATCACACTCATATCTGTCCTTTAACACACACATTACACACACACATCACACTCATATCTGTCCTTTAACACACACATTACACACACACAACACACTCATATCTGTCCTTTAACACACACATTACACACACACATCACACTCATATCTGTCCTTTAACACACACATTACAAACACACATCACACTCATATCTGTCCTTTAACACACACATTACAAACACACATCACACTCATATCTGTCCTTTAACACACACATTACACACACACATCACACTCATATCTGTCCTTTAACACACACATTACAAACACACAACACACTCATATCTGTCCTTTAACACACACATTACACACACATCACACTCATATCTGTCCTTTAACACACACATTACACACACACATCACACTCATATATGTCCTTTAACACACACATTACAAACACACATCACACTCATATCTGTCCTTTAACACACACATTACACACACACACATCACACTCATACCTGTCCTTTAACACACACATTACACACACACATCACACTCATATATGTCCTTTAACACACACATTACAAACACACATCACACTCATATCTGTCCTTTAACACACACATTACACACACATCACACTCATATCTGTCCTTTAACACACACATTACACACACACATCACACTCATATATGTCCTTTAACACACACATTACAAACACACATCACACTCATATCTGTCCTTTAACACACACATTACAAACACACATCACACTCATATCTGTCCTTTAACACACACATTACACACACATCACACTCATATCTGTCCTTTAACACACACATTACAAACACACATCACACTCATATCTGTCCTTTAACACACACATTACACACACACATCACACTCATATCTGTCCTTTAACACACACATTACACACACACACATCACACTCATACCTGTCCTTTAACACACACATTACAAACACACATCACACTCATATCTGTCCTTTAACACACACATTACACACACATCACACTCATATCTGTCCTTTAACACACACATTACAAACACACATCACACTCATATCTGTCCTTTAACACACACATTACACACACACATCACACTCATATCTGTCCTTTAACACACACATTACACACACACACATCACACTCATACCTGTCCTTTAACACACACATTACACACACACATCACACTCATATATGTCCTTTAACACACACATTACAAACACACATCACACTCATATCTGTCCTTTAACACACACATTACAAACACACATCACACTCATATCTGTCCTTTAACACACACATTACACACACACATCACACTCATATCTGTCCTTTAACACACACATTACACACACACACATCACACTCATATCTGTCCTTTAACACACACATTACACACACACATCACACTCATATCTGTCCTTTAACACACACATTACACACACACATCACACTCATATCTGTCCTTTAACACACACATTACACACACACACATCACACTCATATCTGTCCTTTAACACACACATTACACACACACACATCACACTCATATCTGTCCTTTAACACACACATTACACACACACAACACACTCATATCTGTCCTTTAACACACACATTACACACACACACATCACACTCATATCTGTCCTTTAACACACACATTACACACACACATCACACTCATATCTGTCCTTTAACACACACATTACACACACACAACACACTCATATCTGTCCTTTAACACACACATTACACACACACACATCACACTCATATCTGTCCTTTAACACACACATTACACACACACACATCACACTCATATCTGTCCTTTAACACACACATTACAAACACACATCACACTCATATCTGTCCTTTAACACACACATTACACACACACACATCACACTCATATCTGTCTTTTAACACACACATTACAAACACACATCACACTCATATCTGTCTTTTAACACACACATTACACACACACATCACACTCATATCTGTCCTTTAACACACACATTACACACACACACAACACACTCATATCTGTCCTTTAACACACACATTACACACACACACATCACACTCATATCTGTCCTTTAACACACACATTACACACACACACATCACACTCATATCTGTCCTTTAACACACACATTACAAACACACATCACACTCATATCTGTCCTTTAACACACACATTACACACACACACATCACACTCATATCTGTCTTTTAACACACACATTACAAACACACATCACACTCATATCTGTCTTTTAACACACACATTACAAACACACATCACACTCATATCTGTCTTTTAACACACACATTACACACACACATCACACTCATATCTGTCCTTTAACACACACATTACACACACACACATCACACTCATATCTGTCTTTTAACACACACATTACACACACACATCACACTCATATCTGTCCTTTAACACACACATTACACACACACACATCACACTCATATCTGTCCTTTAACACACACATTACAAACACACATCACACTCATATCTGTCTTTTAACACACACATTACAAACACACATCACACTCATATCTGTCCTTTAACACACACATTACACACACACACATCACACTCATATCTGTCTTTTAACACACACATTACAAACACACATCACACTCATATCTGTCCTTTAACACACACATTACACACACACACATCACACTCATATCTGTCTTTTAACACACACATTACAAACACACATCACACTCATATCTGTCTTTTAACACACACATTACAAACACACATCACACTCATATCTGTCCTTTAACACACACATTACACACACACACATCACACTCATATCTGTCTTTTAACACACACATTACAAACACACATCACACTCATATCTGTCTTTTAACACACACATTACAAACACACATCACACTCATATCTGTCTTTTAACACACACATTACAAACACACATCACACTCATATCTGTCCTTTAACACACACATTACACACACACACATCACACTCATATCTGTCTTTTAACACACACATTACAAACACACATCACACTCATATCTGTCCTTTAACACACACATTACACACACACACATCACACTCATATCTGTCCTTTAACACACACATTACACACACACACACATCACACTCACATCTGTCCTTTAACACACACATCACACTCATATGTCCTTTAACACACACATTACAAACACACATCACACTCATATATGTCCTTTAACACACACATTACACACACACATCACACTCATATATGTCCTTTAACACACACATTACACACACACAACACACTCATATCTGTCCTTTAACACACACATTACAAACACACATCACACTCATATCTGTCCTTTAACACACACATTACACACACATCACACTCATATCTGTCCTTTAACACACACATTACACACACACATCACACTCATATCTGTCCTTTAACACACACATTACACACACACATCACACTCATATCTGTCCTTTAACACACACATTACAAACACACATCACACTCATATCTGTCCTTTAACACACACATTACAAACACACATCACACTCATATCTGTCCTTTAACACACACATTACATACACACATCACACTCATATCTGTCTTTTAACACACACATTACACACCCGCATCACACTCATATCTGTCCTTTAACACACACATTACACACACACATCACATTCATATCTGTCCTTTAACACACACATTACACACACACATCACACTCATATCTGTCCTTTAACACACACATTACAAACACACATCACACTCATATCTGTCCTTTAACACACACATTACAAACACACATCACACTCATATCTGTCCTTTAACACACACATTACATACACACATCACACTCATATCTGTCTTTTAACACACACATTACAAACACACATCACACTCATATCTGTCCTTTAACACACACATTACAAACACACATCACACTCATATCTGTCCTTTAACACACACATTACAAACACACATCACACTCATATCTGTCCTTTAACACACACATTACAAACACACATCACACTCATATCTGTCCTTTAACACACACATTACATACACACATCACACTCATATCTGTCCTTTAACACACACATTACACACACACAACACACTCATATCTGTCCTTTAACACACACATTACACACACACACATCACACTCATATCTGTCCTTTAACACACACATTACACACACACATCACACTCATATCTGTCCTTTAACACACACATTACACACCCATCACACTCATATCTGTCCTTTAACACACACATTACACACACATCACACTCATATCTGTCCTTTAACACACACATTACACACACACACACATCACACTCATATCTGTCCTTTAACACACACATTACACACACACATCACACTCATATCTGTCCTTTAACACACACATTACACACACATCACACTCATATCTGTCCTTTAACACACACATTACACACACATCACACTCATATCTGTCCTTTAACACACACATACACATCACACTCATATCTGTCCTTTAACACACACATTACACACATCACACTCATATCTGTCCTTTAACACACACATTACACACACACAACACACTCATATCTGTCCTTTAACACACACATTACACACACATCACACTCATATCTGTCCTTTAACACACACATTACACACACACACACATCACACTCATATCTGTCCTTTAACACACACATTACAAACACTCATCACACTCATATCTGTCCTTTAACACACACACATCACACTCATATCTGTCCTTTAACACACACATTACACACACACAACACACTCATATCTGTCCTTTAACACACACATTACACACACACACATCACACTCATATCTGTCCTTTAACACACACATTACACACACACACATCACACTCATATCTGTCCTTTAACACACACATTACAAACACACATCACACTCATATCTGTCCTTTAACACACACATTACACACACACACATCACACTCATATCTGTCTTTTAACACACACATTACAAACACACATCACACTCATATCTGTCTTTTAACACACACATTACACACACACATCACACTCATATCTGTCCTTTAACACACACATTACACACACACACAACACACTCATATCTGTCCTTTAACACACACATTACACACACACACATCACACTCATATCTGTCCTTTAACACACACATTACACACACACACATCACACTCATATCTGTCCTTTAACACACACATTACAAACACACATCACACTCATATCTGTCCTTTAACACACACATTACACACACACACATCACACTCATATCTGTCTTTTAACACACACATTACAAACACACATCACACTCATATCTGTCTTTTAACACACACATTACAAACACACATCACACTCATATCTGTCTTTTAACACACACATTACACACACACATCACACTCATATCTGTCCTTTAACACACACATTACACACACACACATCACACTCATATCTGTCTTTTAACACACACATTACACACACACATCACACTCATATCTGTCCTTTAACACACACATTACACACACACACATCACACTCATATCTGTCCTTTAACACACACATTACAAACACACATCACACTCATATCTGTCTTTTAACACACACATTACAAACACACATCACACTCATATCTGTCCTTTAACACACACATTACACACACACACATCACACTCATATCTGTCTTTTAACACACACATTACAAACACACATCACATTCATATCTGTCCTTTAACACACACATTACACACACACACATCACACTCATATCTGTCTTTTAACACACACATTACAAACACACATCACACTCATATCTGTCTTTTAACACACACATTACAAACACACATCACACTCATATCTGTCCTTTAACACACACATTACACACACACACATCACACTCATATCTGTCTTTTAACACACACATTACAAACACACATCACACTCATATCTGTCTTTTAACACACACATTACAAACACACATCACACTCATATCTGTCTTTTAACACACACATTACAAACACACATCACACTCATATCTGTCCTTTAACACACACATTACACACACACACATCACACTCATATCTGTCTTTTAACACACACATTACAAACACACATCACACTCATATCTGTCCTTTAACACACACATTACACACACACACATCACACTCATATCTGTCCTTTAACACACACATTACACACACACACACATCACACTCATATCTGTCCTTTAACACACACATTACACACACACACATCACACTCACATCTGTCCTTTAACACACACATCACACTCATATGTCCTTTAACACACACATTACAAACACACATCACACTCATATCTGTCCTTTAACACACACATTACACACACACATCACACTCATATATGTCCTTTAACACACACATTACACACACACAACACACTCATATCTGTCCTTTAACACACACATTACAAACACACATCACACTCATATCTGTCCTTTAACACACACATTACACACACATCACACTCATATCTGTCTTTTAACACACACATTACACACCCGCATCACACTCATATCTGTCCTTTAACACACACATTACACACACACATCACATTCATATCTGTCCTTTAACACACACATTACACACACACATCACACTCATATCTGTCCTTTAACACACACATTACAAACACACATCACACTCATATCTGTCCTTTAACACACACATTACAAACACACATCACACTCATATCTGTCCTTTAACACACACATTACATACACACATCACACTCATATCTGTCTTTTAACACACACATTACAAACACACATCACACTCATATCTGTCCTTTAACACACACATTACAAACACACATCACACTCATATCTGTCCTTTAACACACACATTACAAACACACATCACACTCATATCTGTCCTTTAACACACACATTACAAACACACATCACACTCATATCTGTCCTTTAACACACACATTACATACACACATCACACTCATATCTGTCCTTTAACACACACATTACACACACACAACACACTCATATCTGTCCTTTAACACACACATTACACACACACACATCACACTCATATCTGTCCTTTAACACACACATTACACACACACATCACACTCATATCTGTCCTTTAACACACACATTACACACCCATCACACTCATATCTGTCCTTTAACACACACATTACACACACATCACACTCATATCTGTCCTTTAACACACACATTACACACACACACACATCACACTCATATCTGTCCTTTAACACACACATTACACACACACATCACACTCATATCTGTCCTTTAACACACACATTACACACACATCACACTCATATCTGTCCTTTAACACACACATTACACACACATCACACTCATATCTGTCCTTTAACACACACATTACACACACACACACATCACACTCATATCTGTCCTTTAACACACACATTACACACATCACACTCATATCTGTCCTTTAACACACACATTACACACACACAACACACTCATATCTGTCCTTTAACACACACATTACACACACATCACACTCATATCTGTCCTTTAACACACACATTACACACACACACACATCACACTCATATCTGTCCTTTAACACACACATTACAAACACTCATCACACTCATATCTGTCCTTTAACACACACACATCACACTCATATCTGTCCTTTAACACACACATTACACACACACAACACACTCATATCTGTCCTTTAACACACACATTACACACACATCACACTCATATCTGTCCTTTAACACACATTACACACTCATCACACTCATATATGTCCTTTAACACACACATTACACACAAATCACACTCATATATGTCCTTTAACACACACATATTACACTCATATCTGTCATACAACACACATCACACTACACACACATCTGTCCTTTAACACACACATCACACTCATATCTGTCCTTTAACACACACATTACACACACTTGTCAGTCATATAACACACACATTACACCAAAATCACACACATATCTGTCCTTTAACACACACATTACACACACACACACACACACACACACACATCACATTCATATCGGTCCTTCAACACACACATTACACACTTATTACATTCCTATCTGTCTTATAACCCACATCACACATATCTGTGACATTAAAATCATATCTGTGACATAAAACCCATAACACACTCCTCTCTACCCTATAACACACACATTACACATATCACATCCTTATCTCTGATATTAGATGTGTATCACACACACACACTGTGACCATTGTGGCTAAGAGCTGAAAGATGCATTACTGCAGCTAAATATGGCTAAACATAAGTCCTAATACGACTTTGAAAATAAGAATGTGTTTCAGAACGGATCTGAGAGGAGGAAGGTACTGGAGACTGGAGTGTGTGTGCGCTCTGAACCAGGACACTGTGTGATCAGCTTACACAATCACCCATAATGCACCTTCAGTCCCTCTCTGTACAGTTACATAAGGACTCATAATAACTCACTAAATCACACAGCTGGAGGGAGGAAGCCACACAGTTCAGTCTTTGGGGACTGTAAAATTGTCAGTTTCATAGATTTCGAGAAGGTCAGGGTGATCATTACGCTCTACATTCTTCAGCACTAGACGGCGCTCTGTGGGTTTGTGTGGTCCACTGCTTTGTGGGGCAGTTCAAACAGGACGGACACTTCACAACAGCCCTATTGGGACCGGGATTAGTTTTCGGTGCGGAGCTGGGGTAATGTCGTTTTACCACAGGACGTCAGTCAAGTTTATGGTGGGTTTACACAGGATAAGAAATCTTGGTGAAAATAACAGATGGGAGCAGATACGCATTCGCACATTGTAATCACACAGTGGATCAGACACAGCAGTGCTACTGGAGTTTTAAACGGTCACTACAGTTCAGAGATCAGCCCTCCCACCAAATAAATCCATCCCTCTTATCTTACAGTCCTTCAATACAGATAAAGCGAGAGACGATGGCGAAACACTTCATTCACTCAACCTTCTAACTGATATAATAAACAGTTTAATGTTGTAAATAACGAGTAGGAAACACGTTCATAGCATGTCTTTAGCTGCTACTGTGCTAAGAAGGTCCCTACAGGTTCCTCCCCTGATTATTCATACTCCATTACCTGAGGTTCACCTTGTGCCTGAACAGCTCGTCTTATTCTGTCTTAGATTACATCGCTAAGCTCCTCCATTCTTCCGAAAATCCACGGAAAATCCTTTACCCCGGGATATGAAGGAATATTATAACCTGAGGTTATTTTCACTGCTGCTTTTACAGAAGGTAAAAGGCTCTGGAATTGTTCCTGAAACGAGAGCGTTCACTCGGGGAATAATGACTGAAATGGTCTATTTTGACAGGATTAAAACTCCCTGATAGACTCCGATATTGATTACTTAGTCCCGTGACCACAGATACAACTAACCCTCTCTGAATTGGGCTAAAACCATTATTAAAGACGGAACACAACTGTGTGACCCCACTCTACACTCTGTACAAACAGTGTAATGTACCTTTAAAAGGTACAGCAGTGGTGTTAAAGTCCAGTTGTGGTCCCTAAGGGTTCATTAAGTTCTCTTCTCCGGAAAGAGAGGCAGATATCTGTGATCTTTAATTACAGAACTGTGTAAAGTAAAAGAACATAAGATGAAATGAGGCGTATGGAATCAACACAACTTTAAAATCTACAATTGATATAGAATGAGGTACAAGTACGTTCCCTAATTAAAGGTAATGCATATGAACCCTTGAGGGCACCGCCACAGTGACAGTGTTTCTAAGAGTGTACTGTCCACTCTCACTACGAGGATTACCACACTACGTGTTAGGGTTGAATCAATCAGTCTAGACGACATCTAAAAGCTGCAATCTACAAAGAAACTCTTCTTAGTGAACTATTAACTATTAAAGTAATCCAATCTATCGATTATTTTCGCAATCTATGCACGTGTCAGGTCAGATCTGTCACAGAAAGGTCAAAGAAAGGTGGGCTGATGTGTGTTTAAGGCATTTTTTGTGCTAAAAACTTACTCTGAAAGGAGCTTTTGGAGAATACACACTCGTTGCCCGACAGACGTCTGAGTCCATCCTGAGAAAGGAAGAGAAAGTAGTTTTATTTACGCTCTGTATTCTTTAACAAAGCAGAGCAAATCAGTAATACACATCACCTTAACACAACTGTGTGTGTGTGTGTGTGGTGTACATGTACATTTCTGTAACATCCTGAAAACAAGGTCCATAACTCCAAAAATAATGACCCATGCTCCAAACAAAACCCCAGTGAGAAGCTGCAGGCTTTGGCTAATGGGAGCTTATATATACAAACTGTCTACGACACACACACACACACACACACACACACACACACACAAAATCCAGCTGCATCATCTCCTGAGATATTTTTTTTTACTGTGAGAGTGACCTTTGTCCTCTTTGTGAAGGTCATTCAGAGAAAGGTTGCCTAAGTCACACGCTCAGTGAATTTCCTGTGATTTTATTACATGTGGACAAAGCACATTTCATGCAAAAATAATAATACGTCAAATAAACTACTAATAAACTAAAAAATAATGAAACGTAGAGTGCTGACGACAGAGCGGGCGTTTTATGTCATAGTGTGCACTCCCGGCATGTTCTTAGACACCTTAAATATGCTGCCTACTGAGACACCTTAATCTAGCTGAATTTTAACGCAACATTGAACCATTCTTCGGCCGCGAATACAGTCCCATGATGCATGAACTTTTTTCAGAGTAAAAATAATTAAAATTACGATAAAACAGGAAGACTAGATTTCACTGCGTTTAAACGCTGAGGCGATGCTAGCCGCTGAGGGAAGTAAACACTGGTTGCGTGCAGTGAGTTGGAACAAGCCACGTCTCAATAATCTGCTTCATCAGGACAGACGACTGTTAGAACGCTGCCGAATTAAACAGCTGCCTACAGAGTCCATGCCTATATAGGGAGCTCACTAGGTTTTGAGACAGACCTAAAGTTTGTCCTGAGAGAATGAGATCTTGAGCTGTGATTAAGCCACATGCTTTGGTATCTTCTACATGTTAAGTAAGTTAGTGATGTCACATTGGATCCAGAGTGTAAACACCATCAACCTGAGTCTTAAACAGGAACCAAAAATGTAATATACGGTTTCTGTTCCAAAGACGGCAACTCCATTTTCTTGTAGCCCTTTTGCACCAAAAGAACCGGTTCTGTTCAGGATTTCTCAGAACCTTGGTTCTCTCCAGGGAACTGCCCCCACCCCCATATTTCCACCAGTTTTGACGGTAACCAATGATGTGTCTGAATTCAACTCCAGATTCAGAGATAAACGGATAGAGTCAGGACAGAGTCATGGTTAATCCACTGTTTACAGTGCGGTCAGATCCGAGTGAGATATGATGCACATGTGGAAATAATGCAGATGCAGATGAGTTCTGTCTGTTACGGTCTGAATGATTCAGACTGTGGTCCCGAGGAATCTGTTGAGCTCCAGAATATTGAGAGCCTAAAAGTGACCACACCTCGACCACAGTCTCAGAAACACACATGCAGCATCTCCCTGTTTATATTTCCATTAATTTCCTAGTTTATTTCCAAATCTCGAATTTTCCATTTCCCCAGAAGCTCCACAGATCCGTCTGGTTCTCTGGTCTTTATCCAGAACACCATCAAGAACCATATAACACTCTGTAAATGACCCACTGCACCATAACACTTTATTTGAGGGTCTGAGCTCTTTCTGGAGCTTCTTCATCTCGACTCAACTCTCGACTCAAGCCTGCTGATCACCCACTATTCTTTGCTTCCAGCTGGAAACCAAGTTTTCTGGCTCAGAGCCTCAAATAAAGCATTATGGCGCATTGGAGCTGGACGGATGCGTGCATTTAAAGTGTGTTAAATAAATAAATATATGAATGAATGAATAAAAACAGAAACATGCTGCGTCTGTGCTTTCTCGTGCTTTGTCATTGTGACTCAAGGAGTGTTGTGTAATTTTCATTTCCACTTGTGTATCATATCTCATTCTGATCTGACCACAACACACTCCATTTGTGTGTCCAGTTACGCTAAATATTGGACAAATACCACATAAATGTTATAACCCTTCAGTGTATTTCAAAGATTTCATAGCATTATTGCTAAAAATGTAGGCATTTTGGTTAAGCACAGGTTCAGTATGATGCATGATCTGACCACTATGAAGAGGCATGACTGAAATTTAAAAACAACATAGAAGCTAACGAATCCATATGGAAGCTATTTCTTACGTAACAGGCCTCTATCATAGCACCGTTATCGTCTCCATCTTCACCCGCCTTCCATTCAGCTTTCAATTTACTTTCCAACATGCTTTATTATTGCAAATATAAAGGGAGGATGAAAGAGGGGAAAAGGGCATGGTAGGAATAAGCTGTGGGGACCAGAGAGGGGAAGGAACAAGGCTGAAAGAGCAAAGCAGAGCTACTACTAATAAAAAACAGGATGAAGACTATAAAAAATACTCATAAATAGGTCACTGTGATTGTTAAACTGTGGATCCTTAATATCAGCTAAACAGTATTCAGATTCGAATAAACCCAACCCCCCCCCCCCCCTGACCCACACACACACACTACATACTCACACTCATAAGCCCTCCGACGAGGTCGTTGGTGTGGGGGTCATCCTCTTTGGAGCCCAACTGCGGTGAGTAAAGTTCAGTAGTTCGTAATATTTCCAAAACTCTGTCCAGAGCTTCAGCGACGGTCACGGGGCTGCTCTCCTGAGCCGCGTTGATGATGTTTATCACCTACAGAGGAAAAGAGAGGAGCTGGTGTTTGTAAGAAGCTTATTTACAGTTAGCTGTTTGTTACAGAAGCATCTTATTCAATACGTGGTGCCAACTGAGAAACCAGAAAACTCCCTGGAACCGAAACTATATACTACATCCGTAGAGTTATCTATACTGCCTCTCAGTATTCATTTTTATCAGATAGACATCACTCTCTAAAGATGTATCAACATGTTTGTGGATGTTTAGCTTACTACAATATTTAACAACTGCAGCTGTCCTTCACACCGTGTGAAATTTGCACAATGAATGGACGAATAGAAACTAAATGACTCGGAATAAAATGTATTTACGTTGACTTCCACTGAAAATTAAGAATGTTTATTCCTTCTCCTATAAAGATACTATTTTGGAGATCTGTGTTTTTCATGTACAGCACCTTAATCTTAGTTTAATATTTGTTTAATACAGTTTCAAGAAGTGTATGAAGACAATACGGAACAAGGCAGAAAGTAAAATGTAGAACTACTTTGGAGTTAGACACATAATAATAATAATAATAATAATAAAAAATATGCAGCTACTTATTGGCACAGGCCCTGCAGGGGTAAAAACAGAAAAGAAAGAGAACACACACACACACACACACACACACACACACACACACACACACACACACACACACACACACACACACACACACACACACACAGCCTCCTAGAACAGCAGCTTCTGTGGAGGTTACATAACATAGTTACACATGAAGATATGATCTAGCATCAATTTCCTGCTTCATATAATCTAATAGATAAACCCTTTACAGACATAAACTCGATCTGTGTGTGTGTGTGTGTGTGTGACTCCAGCATTAAGTGAGTCTCGTTTGTGCTTTATTAAATCTAAAAAACACACAATAACCTATTCATCTACTAATATGAACTCCACAAAACATCAAATGCATTCCATCATCTTTTCCCTGTTGTGATTCTAATGCAATTTTGCACCTCAAAGCTGAGACTAAAACTGAGCCTAGCACGATGCCAACTTTCTGCCATCATCATCATCAGAAGCCATGCCAGTGTTTATAAGCAATGCTCACAATTTTAATCCAATGCAACCATTATGAAATTCAGAGAATGTTTCCTCACTGTTTGCTGCTGGAAAAAGCTTCAGTGTTTGTACACAGCCCTGGCTCCGTAAACGGGACACAAACTTAGTTTCTCTGTTTGAACTAACACAGGTGTACATCTCTCTCTCTCTCACACACACACACACACACACTCTCTCACACACACACACACAAACACACTCTCTCTCACACACACACACACACACACTCTCACACACACACTCTCACGGAGGCGTTTGGACGGTGGAGAGACTGTGAAAGTTGAAAAGCGTGAAAAGAGATGAGGATGTTGCTCTATTCCTGCTCCATAGGTGGGTAACACTGACATTTTTGTCCATTACAGTTACGTTATTTAAGGTGGAACTGACTAAACTCAGGAGAATGCTAACTGCAACACAGAGTGAAAGTGCTACAAAACTTAACAGCTTGAGTTACAAATGACATTACACTATTAAACAACAACAAATAACAATAAACAAGAGTGTTCAAATCTGTATTTATCAGGACAGAGGGCATGCAAAGAAGTTCAAATCATGCCCCAAGCCCTGTTTGAAAAGAGACTTTAGCCCAGTTGTTTATTTCCAGCCCACAGCCTCTTTTCCACCATCGTATCTTATACAGTGTAAAGGGACATATTATGAACTTGTTCAGCACTTTAATGTGGAGTCCACCAAACCACACACTGTGAAACAACAACAAAAAGCATGGAATACTGAGTAAAAACAAGAACAGAGAAGAAAGATAACCAAGTGAAAACAGAAAAAAACACAAGTGAACTTCTGATCCCTGCTCCTCAGTGCTGTGCACTCAGGGTTGGTGTGAACATCGAGCGGCTCATTCTACTTTTAAGGAATGGGTGGTGAAAGCGGGCGTTCTGAACAGGGCTGTTTAGACGGGGGGGCGGGGGTGCTGTTGTGGGGCTTGTGGGGTTGTGACCAAAGCATGTCACAATTGTTGCGACTGTGTTCCACTGTGGAGAAGACAGCCAAGAGAATAAGTCATGATCAAGAGAGCGAGTTGTGGAAGTGAATATGTAAGTTATGGGGACCAGTTATGGGGGTCTTGTTTTGCCATTGGTCACCACATGCTTAGGTTAGTACTAGCTACAGTTAAGGTCTCAGAAAAATGAATGGAAGTATATGTAAAGCCCTCAAATGCATGTGTGTACGTTTCAGAAAGTGTACCAACCTTAGTAATGGGAGCTTCTATGGTCATAGAGTGAATTCGTGCCATAGAGGAGTATCTCCTGGTCTGCAGACTGGGGGCTAGAGACAGAGAGTGAAAGAGGTTTTCGTTAGAAGTCGCCTGTTAACAGCTTTTACTCTTCTACCTTACGTATAAAACTAACACACATTTGATAGTGTTCAGATTTATCAAACTTTCTGGAGTCATTTATTGATGTTTGATGATTTGTTCTGGATCAAATACAACATACCGTCGCTGTCGAAAAAACCTTCTTAACTTTCAGATGAAGTCAATGTAAACAGATTTAATTCAGAGAAAGTTTGGAGCGTTTCTATTGGTCCATTCCTCAGTACATTTTCACACAGGGTGAAGCACAGCTGCTGAATTAAACTAAATATCCACAAACAGGTTTTATTTTGGACAGTGACGATACCCAGCTCATCCCAAAGGTGTAGAAAGAAGCTCCGTCCCTCCAGAGAACACAGTTCCTCTGTTCCACAACACAGTGCTCTTTGAGAAATGGCAGTTATTTGCGTCAGTTAAAAGTAATTTAATTTAATTCCTGGTATATTTATAAAAAAAAAAAAAAAAAAAAAAAAAAAAGCAGGACAAGAGATGGTGAGAGACAGAATATGAGAGAGAGAGCGAGAGAGAGAGATGATGGTAAGAGAGGGAGAGAAATTAGAGATGATAGAGAGATGAGAGAGGAAGAGAAAGATGATAGATAGAAAGAAAGAAATGATACAGAAAGGGAGGGAGAAAAAGATGGTATGAAGAGAGAAAGAGATGACGGAAAGAGGGAGAATGAGAGATGATAGAGATAGGGATGACGGAAAGAAAGAGATGATAGAGGAATGAGAAAGAGATGAGAGAGAGAGAGAGAGAGAGAGATATGATGGTAAAAGAGGGAAAGAAATTAGAGATAATAGAGAGATGAGAGGAAGAAAAAGATGATAGAAAGAAATGATAGAGAGAGGGAGGGAGAAAAAGAGATGATATGAAGAGAGAAAGATGATGGAAAGAGGGAGAATGAGAGATGATAGAGAGAGAGAGAGAGAGAGAGAGATGATGGTAAAAGAGGGAGAGAAATTAGAGATGATAAAGAGATGCGAGAGGAAGAGAAAGATAATAGAAAGAAATGATGGAGAGAGGGAGGGAGAAAAAGAGATGATATGAAAGAGAAAGAGATGATGGAAAGAGGGAGAATGAGAGATGATAGAGATAGGGATGATAGAAAGAAAGAGAGATGATAGAGGAATGAGAAAGAGAGAGAAAGACATGAGAGAGAGAGAGAGAGACACACACACACAGAGAGAGAGAGAGAGAGAGAGAGAGAGAGAGAGAGAGAGAGATGGTCTTTAAATAGCCACTGTGTGTGCGTCATTGACAGTGGGAGTGCTGATGTCATCACCACTCGCCGTGTTACTGAGTAAGCACACTCTCTCTCTCGCACTCTATCACACATACACACACACACACACACACATCTTTTTTCCTGTAATTAATAGGTTCCCTTGTTCCAACCCATGCTTTGGTTTTAAGTCAATGTCAGGAGATGTGACCAAACGCATGTTTAAAACTTGCCCCACACCGTCCCCAAATAACTCCATACCCAACACAAACAAAGCTCGGGCTGTGGAACAGTGGAACGGAGCTCCCACATTAACTGCTAACCTCATTGATGTTTTTGTGGGTTAGTGTTAGTGTGTGTTGTGCTGGTGTAGAGTGGATCAGATACATCAGTGCTGCTGGAGTTTTAAAACCCCTCAGTTTCACTGCTGTGTTATGGCTGATTAGTGAATGTGTATTATGTGATTATTTAAAACAGGTTCAGCTTAGAAAAAAAAGCTTAAAACAGCCGAAGATTAAATAAACAAAATGACAGTTTTTATGAAGTTTTCAAAAAGAAACCAACTCTCTCTCACCATCGCTGCTGCGTGAGCTGATTGACCTGACGTCTACAGACTCTTTTCTCCGGTCCTTGTGACGTAGGGAATTGCATTCTGGGTACAGAGGTAGAATGGAGGATGAGTGCTTGGACACACACACACACACACACACACACACACACACACACACACACACACACTCATTTGCGTCGGCTAAGAAGCCTCATTCCTCCTGATACAGTAAACATACAAAAAGCATCATCTTCGTGATTATCTTGTTATCTCAATTAGTGAAGCTGTGTGTGTGTGTGTGTGTGTGTGTGTGTGTGATACAGTTAAAGTTTATTTGCCATACAGATACTAAATGAGGTCTACTATAATCATATTTATCCAATACTTTAAACTCCACAAACATAAATGAAAATAAAAATGTAATATTTAAATTATTTCAAATGCATTCTGCAACAAAAACTAAATCAGGTCCTGATCAAATCACACATCAGTATTAAACACAGACTGATCTTCTGTGTTTTTCTACTTTAGAGGCCAGCTCACACATTGTTCTTAGGAGCAAAACAGTACAAACTTAAATATAATCTTTGTACATTGCTGGGTAGTGTGTGTGTGTGTGTGTGTGTGTGTAGGTACCTGACGGTGGGTTGTCTCCATAACTTCTTTCATCTCTATTGATCTTATGAACCTGCAAACACACAGATCAGATACGGCTGCTGATCGGAGCACCTGAAGAAACCCATGCAGACAGTGACCCGAGACGGGGACTGAACCCAAGACCACAAGAAAGATCCTGGAGCTGTGTGTCAGTGACTGCAGCACCCCCACACCATCCTCCGTACATACATCACAGTTTTCACTGAGTGTTTGTTATCTCCAATAGCATGGAGTGGTATTAAAATTTGCCAAAGTAGGAACACTGATTCTGGACACACTCCCATTGAGAGCAAAACAGACAAGACCTTCACAAGGAACAACAGAGCTCAGTGTGAACGCTACTCATGAGTGTTTTTCTTTTTGAATTATGAGTGGAGGGGAGTGCTCTAGAGGACCAATGACCTTTGAATTCAACACAAATGATCAAAGATAGAGAGAGACACACACACACATCCCCTGGCAAACACTCTTCACCCTTTCATCTAACCATCCAATAGAACCATGCCATCCAAAACATCAACATCCAGTCACCATTTAACTCTACTCAAAACGACCAATCAAAAAGCACCTACGGTAAATAATACAGTGAATCAGTCACAGTATCTGACTGGACCTGTATCTACTCCCTAGACTTGGTCGTGTTTAAAACAGGTATAGTCCAGAATCTCTGACCCATCCAGGTCACTAAATGTCAGTATGGACAAGAACCACTGGAAACCCGAATGACTGCTGACTGTATTTCTGTCTGAGCGAGGTAAACACCCACCTGTCTGTGACTGTCACAGTGAGGCCTCTTGAGGGCGACAAAATGCCGGAACTTTCTACAAGACGAAAAAAGTAAATAAATAAATAATGAGTAACACGCAGCAGGTTCACGTACGTTGGATCCAGCGAGACATCAGAGGTCACGTGACTTACCCTCCTTGACCAATGACAGGAGTGATTTTCACGTGCTGCTGGACGCTTTCTCCCGACTTCTTCCTGCCGTACGAAATCCCCTGCCACTCCTGTTTACACAAACACCTTGTTTATTATAGCAGTCACGTCAAATACAAGGCATAACATTATGTGCAGTGCAGAAAAATAGTAGTTGTTATATAAAAAAAATAATAACTGTGGTAGGGAATAGCGCCCCCTGGGGCCTGGGACTGAACCCACCTATCCTGGAAAACCTCAACATCACTGAATGGGTTTGGGATTAACTTGGACTCTGAGTAGTGAAAAATGCAACCAACTTCTACAACTGAACTCCAACTGGAAGTGTTACATGGCAGTGACTACATTTTGTTGAGGTTTCTCTGTAACGTCTGAAAAACGTCTAATGTCCTGATGCTAAAAAATTATATTTATTTTTTATAACAGCTGTTTTTTTTAATTTAAACTGAGTAAATAAAAAGGTGATCTCTGATTGTACACAGTGCAAAAACAGACGACAGGCTGATGCACAGAGCTCTGTGATTGGCTGACCTTGCCCTTTTTGATGCAGGTGTTGATGGACTCCAGCAGGTCGGCACAGTTCTTATTACTCTTGGAAAACTCAGTCAGCTCTTTTCCTATCAGCTCTCCTTTATGGTAGCCCATCATCCGCTCAAAAGCAGGGTTTACGTACTAATAGAAAAAAAAAACACAAGGAAATACATATTCATTAAATGGTGGAAAATGAATTTTGTCACTGACTAAAGACAAACATGTATCTCCAAAATAGTAGCTTTACAGACATTCTTAATTTTCAATGGAAGTCATTCATTCATTCATTATCTGTAACCGCTTATCCAATTCAGGGTCACGGTGGGTCCAGAGCCTACCTGGAATCATTGGGCGCAAGGTGGGAATACACCCTGGAGGGGGCGCCAGGGCAACACAGACACACATTCACTCACACACTCACACCTACAGACACTTTTGAGTCGCCAATCCAGCTACCAACGTTTGTTTTTGGACTGTGGGAGGAAACCGGAGCACCCGGAGAAAACCCACGCAGACACAGGGAGAACACACCACACTCCTCACAGACAGTCACCCGGAGGAAACCCACGCAGACACAGAGAGAACACACCACACTCCTCACAGACAGTCACCCGGAGCGGGAATCGAACCCACAACCTCCAGGTCCCTGGAGCTGTGTGACTGCGACACTACCTGCTGCGCTACGGTGCCACCCTCAATGGAAGTCAATGTAATACAATTTTATACAGAGCTATTTTGGAGCATTTCTATTGGTCCATTCATTATGAAATATTCACACAGTGTGAAGGGCAGCTGCTGTGTTCAAACGATGTAGTAAACTAAAATATAGTAATTTTTTGGACAGTGAAGATATGTCACAAAAATTCCACCTTAAAAAGTCTCCCATTATATTTTGCAGGCCACCTTTTAAAAATCAGTCATTTTAGGCTTCCACCTTAAATAAATGACCACATCAAATGAACAGACACCTTAAAAAAACCCTGCCATCTGAAATACCGTCTCTCATTATATTTAGACTACGACTGCTGCTGGAATTTCACGTTCCACCTTAAAAAAAATCTGGCCATATTTATCCGGGTTTTCCTTAAGTCAAAGGGCCTTATGCTGTTATTCCTATGCATTAGGCTCTATGAGTATGAGTCTGCGTGCATTGTCTATGAGTGTCTGTGTGAGAGTGGCAAGTAAATGTCAGTGTTCCGGAAACTTCCGCTAACCATTTCCTATGAGACCATGTCCTGTTTGAACAAGCGCTGCGCAAAAACCGTACCCTGCATCTCAAAACTAATCACATTGTAGGAGAGAGAACCCTTTAGTGATAAATTTGGTCAAGGTGACCTTAACCATATATAAACATTTCAAGATGAACTGGCCATTCATTCATTCATTCGTCTGTAAGAGTTTCATCCAGATCAGGACCGTGGTGTGTCTAAAGCCACCCTGGAATCATTGGGTGTAAGGCAGCAACACCCACACCCACACACACACACACACAACAAAGACTTGAAATGACAAAACCTTACTAGCCAACCTGACGACAATATCCTCAGTTTCATATCATCAGAAAAAAAACAAGTTTTGAGCTCTGAGAGAGAGAAAAAAAGCTGTGATCCAAAACCCACCTGTATGACATGACTCTCACTAGTGATCTCGACAGCTTCCTGACACTGTTCCAATGCAGTGAAGACAGAGTTACAGGCTCTGTGATGCACACACAAACACACACAAGCAGGCAACACAAAAGTGGTTCAGTAAAATAGAACCCACCCACACAATACTCACTTAAATAACCACAGAAATGACATAGGTGTTATAGTAGTTGTATTAGTAATAATTTTAGGGTGTCCTCACACTAGGGTGACCAGATCTGAGATGGTGAAAAAGAGGACACGTCTCAAAACATGGGAATTTCTTTTTTAATTCATCCAAGAACTTACATTTACGTTTGGTCATAGCTGCTCGAGATGAGGGTAGGTACCTGAGCAAGGACTACTGATGTGCAGACTGACCAATTAAATGTTTACAGAGAAGGTTATCGACCAATAACGGTAGCTCTAAAGTCAGACCGTCCAATTAGAAGATTTTAGGCTACTTCACCACGCCCCCTTCTCACTCAAGCGAACCAATCGGAGTAGGGGAGGGCGGGACTAGTTTGTGAACGAGGCGCTTCTCAATTCTATGTAAGCTCTAGAAAAACTAAATCCCAGACGTTTGTGAAATTCTGCCTGGACATTTTTTTAAGTCTAAAAAAGAGGACATGTCCGGGTAAAAGAGGACGTCTGGTCACCCTACCTCACACTAGGCGATCCATACCATGCCCGGGTACGTTTGGGACGGCCAAAGTACTCCGGCAACATGGTACGAGCCAACCGGCCCAGCGAGAGTTCACCCTTTAAAAAGAAAAAGTTAAAAGGTCACAGAGTCACTATTTACCTCAGTTTAAACTGTGCACGAACCTCTCCGTGTTCTATTTGTATCAGCTCATTATAGCAGGCTGAAACACTGGTGTTCTCCATAAACCTCTGAGAGACAGAGAGAGAGAGAAACAGATATTAGAGACTATTACAAAGGACGTAAGAGGTAATCAATAAAAAAAGATCTCCCCTGTAGCTGCAGACCTCATAAAGCATAACAGTGTTTTACAACTGTTTTCATTGTGAGCCTATTTCTTATACAATTTCATATTAAATATCTAATCAATAACATAGTTTTGCAATAGATTGCATTTCCATTCATCTTAGATGTGACCCTGACAGTTTCTGCACTTCTAACTTGGACATGTTAAATGATTATAAAGACTGGAGTATAAAATAATATTAGCAAGAAGCTAAAGCTAATTAGCATAGCGTTTTTAAGCCACCCGTCACTATTTGAATAAATGTTTTGGAATTCTTAATGTAGGTGGACTGCATATCTGTTACATATCTGATATATCATCAATATATGTTTTTAGGATACAGATTTAATAAACTGACATCTGGAACAGCACTGGGAATGGCTAAGAAAGTGAAAACGTAGCTGTGAAGTCAGTTACACAGATAAAAGGCAGAATACACTGCTTTTTCTAAATCATTTAGCCATATTTAAACACTATTCTGAAGGTGTTTGAAGGTGATGGCAGTTGATTTCTGTGCCTAGAAGCCTTTTATAAGAAATACCTCTCTGCTTGTTTTAATAAGCTGAGACTTTCTAAGTGCTAAGTTCCTCTAAACTGCCTGGCTCCACCGCAGCCCAATAGGATTAGAGCAGCAGCGCCATCTCCTCAATCAGACACACAGCCCACTTCTGCTCTATTTCTGTACAATCCTCTTCTCTGCTTAAATCAATCTCACTTCTCTCAGAAGATCAGACTCACAGGGCAGTTTTACAATGAGGCTGTAGCTTTGTCGGAGGAATCAAATCCCGGCTAATACGTCAGACACGGAAATAGTCGGATGTCGGCTTGTAATCTGGACACGTACTTATCCCTGCTGATCAGACTCATCTCTCTCAGAAGAACAGGCTCAGGTACTGCACTTTTCCCCCCACATACACAGTCCCTGCACTACTGTAGCGAGAGTGGTGCTTGTACACTTCAAAAGGACAGGTTTTAATGTTTTTGTGCCATTTTTATCTCAATTTTTCTGCATATATTTAAGCCTCAGAGAGATATTATCTGCTCAGTGGAGGTCAAACACAGGCAAATGTGGAATCATAATGTGGGTAACGTATTGGAAACATATAAATCAATCAGGGTCAAGTGCCTGAAACCCAAACTGCAAAAAAAAAAAAAGCCACACCAGCCCCATTTCAGTGATGCTACAATTTACTGTATGCTAATGAAAAAGTGAGTTTCTGTTGTCTGAACTCAAGAAACGAACAGTTTAACAAACTAAACCCCTTTTGTAGGAAACTACAGTGGTCAGACAAACAAACAGCGCTCCTTGGCAATTACTCCTCTCCTTACATTTGGAGTATCCTGTATGATCCCTATGATTTCCGCAGTAAACTATGGTGGTGGAAGCATCATGAGATGGCACTGCTTCTCTGTAAACAGCACTGATGCATTACACGTCATCAAATAAAACACGAACGTGCGAGAAGGATTTTACGTCAGTGACTGAGAACCAGAATCTGGGGGCGACCCAAACATTCAGACAAATTTAACCAGAGACTGGCGTCTTAAACAAAACCGAAGATGCTCCTCCTCAGTTTGAACTGAAGCTAGGAATGATTTTGAAATTGTGAGTCCATCTAACACGCCTGAGGATAGTTTTCCAAGTGGAAAGATTGAAAGAAAATCTGAAGCACATTGACACAAAGGGAACAACTTATTACTGCAGGTGGTCCAAAGCTGTGCTTGTCAAAATAAAAGCTGGATTTATGGACTTACGTTTATCCAGAAATGAACACCAATCGTGTTCCGGTTGAACGGAAACCAGTGTGCAGTAACATTTGTGCTGAACTTGTATTTCAAAGTGTAGTGTTAATGAGGGGAACACTCACTCTGGAGAAACCAGAGCACAGCAGAGGCAGAACGGAGGGTTCCTCTTGATCTGAGGGACTGGAAAAGACAGAGAGGGATAAAGGATTAGAGGGGAAGGGAACAGAGAGGGTGAAAAAGGGATGAGAGTGAGGAAAGGCGTTTATTCCACAGTTGCATAAATGAACTCATTCTCTATTTGGCTCAGAGAGAGAAGAGAGGAGGGCAGTGGTTTGGGAAGAATGGAGGGATGAAGGATGTGTGTGAGGAGCTTGAGTGATGGAAAGGGGACTCTTACATTTGTGGCACAACAGCGAGGATAACAGTGTGTTCAGAAGGCTTGGTGGCTCGGATCAATCTGGACAGAGAGAGAGAGAGAGAGAAACACAAACGTAAACAGGTAAATAAAGACACACAAAGCATTGATACCTGCGAGGAACTCTGTGTGTGTGTGTGTGTGTGTGAGTTCATGCCTCACCGGCAGACTGTTTCAGCTTCGAAGTATCGAGAGTGTCTCCCGTCGATGATGACGATCTCATGATGTTTGTCCAGGAAGCATTCGACTGCAGACTCGGGCGTGCAAGCAACATTACACCTGAAACCTGCTCTCTCACTCGCCCACCAGAACGCATCACTCTGTCCATCCTCCTTAGCAAACACCAACAGCACCTGCACAGATGAGTCCACAGGTGACAGCCAGACACACACACAGTTAGAACTCTCAGTACATTAATACATCCTCTGTAGAGGACACATGCAAATGCAGCATTTTTCAGAAAAATGTATTACATCATTTTTATTCCTTTATGATTAATTATGCCATAAACTCCACACAAGCCACATTTTATGTTTTAAATTTCTCTATGTATTCCACAAATAAGCTTATAGTGTGTGTTAAAATGGGACGGCACGGTGGTGCAGTCACACAGCTCCAGGGACCAGGAGGTTGTGGGTTCGATTCCCATTCCGGGTGACTGTCTGTGAGGAGTGTGGTGTGTTCTCCCTGTGTCTGCGTGGGTTTCCTCCGGGTGACTGTCTGTGAGGAGTGTGGTGTGTTCTCTCTGTGTCTGCGTGGGTTTGCTCCGGGTGACTGTCTGTGAGGTGTGTTCTCCCTGTGTCTGCGTGTGTTTCCTGCAGGTGACTGTCTGTGAGGAGTGTGGTGTGTTCTCCCTGTGTCTGCATGGGTTTCCTCCGGGTGACTGTCTGTGAAGAGTGTGGTGTGTTCTCCCTGTGTCCGCATGGGTTTCCTCCGGGTGACTGTCTGTAAGGAGTGTGGTGTGTTCTCCCTGTGTCTGCGTGGCTTTCCTCCGGGTGACTGTCTGTGAGGAGTGTGGTGTGTTCTCCCTGTGTCTGCGTGGCTTTCCTCCGGGTGACTGTCTGTGAAGAGTGTGGTGTGTTCTCCCTGTGTCTGCGTGGGTTTCCTCCGGGTGACTGTCTGTGAGGAGTGTGGTGTGTTCTCCCTGTGTCTGCGTGGGTTTCCTCCGGGTGACTGTCTGTGAGGTGTGTTCTCCCTGTGTCTGCGTGTGTTTCCTGCAGGTGACTGTCTGTGAGGAGTGTGGTGTGTTCTCCTTGTGTCTGCGTGTGTTTCCTGCAGGTGACTGTCTGTGAGGAGTGTGGTGTGTTCTCCCTGTGTCCGCGCGGGTTTCCTCCGGGTGCTCCGGTTTCCTCCCATAGTCCAAAAACACACGTTGTTAGGTGGATTGCCGACTCAAAAGTGTCAAGAGTGTGTGAGGGAATGTGTGAGTTGCCCTGTGAAGGACTGGGGCCCCCTCCAGGGTGTGTTCCTGCCTTACGCCCAATGATTCCAGGTAGGCTCTGGACCCACCGCGACCCTGAACTGGATAAGCGGTGGTCTTTTAAATTAAGGTTTGAAAATCAAAAAAGCATAAGCATTTCTTTAAGACTGTATTTACATAAAAATATAACTCTTTTTATGGAAGGTTTAGTCGTACATAGACATAGTATTTAGTGTATTTTCTTCTAGATGTTTTCTTCTCTGGCTGCAGTCTGGCTTCACTGAAAAACTGTGAGCTGGTCCTGTGATTAAAAAGTTTGACCCCTACACTAAATACATGATCAATAATAGTGATAAAGCATGCATCTATGTGATCAGTGTGTGTGTGTGTGTGTGTGTGTGTGTGTGTGTGTGTGAGAGAGAGATGGATCAAAGGTGGAGTCCAAATTTCTTTGTGTTGCTGTGAAATAACAATAAACAGTGAATAGTTTCAGGTAAACAGTAAGTTAAGTTTGCCAAGTAACATTTTAGATTACATTACTAACTTAATAATAACCGATCCTGAACCAAGTGTTATAATCGAATGTTCTATAAATGAAAACGTGGATTGGACTTTGCCTGTTAAGAAAAGCATGTGCTGCAGACTGACCTGTCCCTACTGGGGGCGCTATGGAGCTTCTTCATTTCGGTCCGCACTGTTTAGCGAGTTTATATTCCAATGCAAATTGTATAGTTTGTATTCAGAAATTTTCCTCAGTATTATAATATATAAAATGTGATGTCTGTTAATAAATTAAGAAACCATATTTTAAATTTATAGCTGACTTTGTGATATAAAAGAAAATTGACAGAACCATTTTATAAGCATGTCGTATCATGACGTGACAGTGCTGTAAAAATGCCTGTGTTTGGATCCTAATGTCAGCTCTAGTTAAACTCATCTTTAGAACCTCATCAGTTATTTTGCAGCAAAATAAACAAAAAATAAACAAAGCTGGCCAATTACAAACAGACATGGAAAACAAAAATTACATTTATTTATGGGTCTCTCTAATTTACCCCTCTTGTTTACCCCTCAGTTTTTCTTTCCACCCACTCTCTTCCTCTCTTACCCCCCTCCCTCAATTTGAATCTCTCCCAAAATCAACAATCTGCTAAAGCTTACTGTTTACTGTCCCACAGCATCATCAACGTTCCCTGAAGCTTACAGTGTGTGTGTGTGTGTGTGTGTATGTGTGTGGGGTCCCGATTGTAAACATATAAGACGGAAAAAAGAGAAAGCCATGAGAAAATGCTGCACAAATGAAGGAAAATCAAAGCTACAGAAGCTTGTGCTTTGCTCTGCTGATGATGAAAGAGAGAAGAAAGAGAAAAAGAACGAGAGAAAAGAGAGGGAGAAATGCCACGGTACTGGTGTGTGAGTGTGAAAGTTCAACACACTTTCATCCCGAGCGACGCTGGGTAACCACAGAGCCCGGGTGAGAAATTCCACATGGGCCCTATCACACAGCGCACTAGTCCTTCTGCCACCTCGCTCAGGAGGCCCACTCACTCTGTACCTCCACTCGTCCATTACCGGGGGGCGCTGTAACCTCAGCGGAATCTTACTAGACCGGTCAACTCTCCAGAAAATGTTCAGTTCACAGTAACCCTGTATGGGGAGTATGGGTTCCTGAGACTTTATTTGACTTTAATTTATATTGTTGTCAACAAAACCTTGGTTTTTGTTTTATTGACATCATTTAAAAACAACCCTCGCTCAAGATCGACTCTGCTGTAGGTGCGGATGATTTAGCTCCATACCTAACACATGCCACATTATGCAAGTTAGTGTTCCAGAGTTCCCGTCTCCTGATGACGCCCTACTCGTATTTGTCCCTTCACATCAACCTGAACTTTGTGAAGCATTGCTATGCTGGCCGGGTGGGCGTTTCTCTTTAATTGTGAACACCTAACAGGAACCCAAACAGCCCAGTCTCACTATACCATCCCTCACAACAGAATTTTTCAAAAGGTCACAAAAGGGAAGCATGAGATGAAGCTTGGGGGGGGGGGGGAGAACCGCTGCTAACCTCACAGTCGAAAGAGAAACAGTTTGACACACACAGGTCCTGAAACATCAGGCGTAAAGCCGTCACAACATCACACAACCCATGTGTCCAGAAAATCCTTCAGGAGAACATCTGGTCGGCTCGAGCACAGTGACGTTATTCAAAAAAGAAAGGAATCTGAAGCACGGGAACTCTCCTGAAAGACTCAAACACTCAAAAATGAAACAAAATGGAGGTTGTGTAAAGAACAATGGCTCCAAAGTCTGCCACAGAATTCATCTCCAGCTTCAGGAACAGCCTGGTGGCTGTTGTTTCTGCTTCAATTGGCACCAACAGTAGATTTGATTGAACCATAAATTAAATGTACTTTTTTATACGTCTGAATAGCGTTTAGAAGAATCTGAGAAATAATATGAAACAATTTAGAGTGGAGTTTGTGTGTGGAATGGCTCTGTGATTTAGAAAGGCCAGTTGTAAAGTTAGCTTGTGAATGTGTGTGTGTGTGTGTGTGGGGATAAGGGTACGTTGTGTCCTGTGCTTTGAAGGCTGAAGAAAGACTGAGCCTTGACCACTGTGTGTGTGTGTGTCCTTAGTCAGCAACCTACAGTTAAAAGGTTTATCTGCCAGCTGTGAGAAGATTTAGAGGTCTTGCTGACACATTGTGTGTGTGTGTGGGGGGGGGGGGGAGTGGATGCCATAATATATCTGTCATAATATATATCATAATATATCTGCAGTAACAATGTCATTACACAAACCCCATTCCCAGAGAAGTTGGGACATTCTATACACTGTAATAAAAATATGTGTTGTATCTATTAATGATCAGTGCAGAACACCTCCCATATCTTGGCTAATGTAGGAAAAGCTATGGCTGCATCTCAATTGTGTACTACACACAACTACTATAGAGTATATACTATGTACTAACTTTAAACGCGTGGGTTTGGTGGCTTGTGCACTAAATATTAACACACTGCACCATTTCTTACTAACAGGACGTGACGAACTGCTGCAAAGACAATGCACGTCACACCAACCTTTTTTTTTTTTTTTCAAAGAATACAACTCAATATCTCCCTCCACACCATGTAGGGCATAGTGTAGGTCATCTGCACTAAAATAGTGGCACTGAATGTACTCTACCAAACATTATCAAACGTGAGAATCTCCTCTTTTTCTGTTTCCCGTTGAATTGTGGAACACTGTCCATCATCACCACCCTCAAACATCCACTGAGTCTAAGTTTGCACTGTGGACTTTTCCGTAAGCTCAACTCTCACACTTGTAGCTACACTACACCCTCAAACACTAGTTAGAATTAGTATTAAGCTCACAATTGGGACGCAGCTGATCTCTTTAAATGTTTAGAAAGTTGAGGTTCTGTACCTGTGTCGGCTCCTGGGTCAGACGCATCGGCCCGATACTTTCCTCAGTAGCAGAGACCTGAGAGAGAGAGAGAGAGAGAGAGAGAGAGAGAGAGAGAAAGAGTGCGAAAGAGAAAGAAAAAAGAGAGAGAGAAAGAGAGAGAGAAAGAGAGAGAGAGAAAGAGAGAGAGAAAGAAAGAGAGAGAGAAAGAGTGAGAGAGAAAGAGAGAAAGAGTGAGAGAGAGAAAGAGAGAGAGAGAGAGAGAGAAAGAAAAAAAAGAGAGAGAGAGAGAGAGAGAAAGAAAAAGAGAGAGAGAGAGAGAGAGAGAGAGAGAGTTAGCAATGAAGGTACAACCCTTAAATCTTAACTCTCTCCATTGGTTTCTTCTTCTTTACCATTATCTCGGTGTAGGTTGAAGTACTGATGTCAAAACGATAATTAACAGGCTTCTAAAACCTCAAACGTTCTCCAAATGTTCTCCAAACACCGTTTCTACAACGTCAGTAACTACACTATATTTTCTTTGCAGCCGGTCCCCAAACGTACACCAACATCGCTTGAATGCTGTAAACAACTCCACAAAACAACGTCCTCAGGTAAACATTCTCCTAATGTTGGAAGGAATTTCAAAAGTGATGGCGAGAGGAGGCGAAAGGCTGGTGTTGATGCTGCAGTGGCTCAAAGTCTCTCCACCTGCCTGTCATCAGCACTTAACACTCAGAGTAAGCTGCTCAGCTCACACACACACACTCTGACAACATAATCCTGAACTGTACCACATACCTCATCACCTCTCTCTCACTCTCATTAGTAGAGATATAAACAATTATTATTAGTGCATATTTATTTTAGATTTCTATTTTATTTATATTATGTCACACCCACATAAGTTTTACAGTTACTGCAACTACATCCATCAAAGATTCTTATCTACAGCTACTTATAAAAGTGCTTTGTCCTCTACAGTGTGATTTGAATGAATCATTTCAATGTGATTCACAAACACTGTGGATCAGAACATAGTATCACTGTTTTGAACCACTGCTTCTAAGAAGCTACCTGAGCTCTAATAGCGCCCCCTTGTGAAGAACTGTCATCCTGCTAAACATGAGTGAGTGAATTAATCATTTGTAGATGTTTATTTATAGTTGCTACTGACTATAACTCAAACCATTTCTCTCCATATCTTTAGGATCATTCTATTAATCATTCAAATAGTAGTCATTATTATACTATTAAGGATCAAGAGCCAAAACATTTATTTATCATAATTAAAAGTACATGAAGAGATTATAACAGGCGCACATACACACACACACATTCTCTCTCTCTCTCACATACACATTTTCACACACTTTTCCTGTTCCATGGCACAATATCTCCATGTCACGGCCTTGTCACATGTTCTGGCTAAGGACACAAACACATACGGAACAAAACGGCCCCTTCACACAGTGTGTGATTGTGTGTGAGTGTGAGTGTGTGTGTGTGGGGTGAGGGGGGGTGGGGTCGTGATAATATCAGCCACTGCTAAATTTAGCCTCTCGGATGACGCTATTGATCCATATTGGGACAGTGCCAGAAAAGGCAACATGAATGGGACCAAAGAGAAACACACACACACACACACACACACACACACACACACACACACACACACACACACAAGCCTATGGTTGAATGATAACAGAATTATGTTGTGACAGTGTTGACACACATTAGAATTATGACATTATGTGCAGTAAAATATTGAAATCTATTAAAACTAACAAATCAATAACGTGGCCGGGTTAAAATCTGAATTATTCTGACTATAACAGTACAACAGTCCGCCCCCCCAAACACACACTCCATGTATTATATTAAATACACACACACAGCTCTGTGCTGCTTTGAGAGCTCTTCCAAATGAACACAACACTCCCTCTCCACAGACAAAACCTCACAAGTGCACTTTCAGGAAGGGAAACACACACACACACAATGCCACAGACACACACACACACGCACACAATGCCACAGACACACACACACACGCACACACACACACAATGCCACAGACACACAGAAACAGTGAGTGTCCACTTGTATGTGAGTGTGTATAAGACTGCTGCTCGATTGTGTGTGGGAGTGTTACACGCTGTATTATGTTTAGCTTTTTGTCGCTGTGCATTATTTTAGTGTGTGTGTGTGTGTGTGTGTGTGTGTGTGTGTGTGTGTGTAAAGAAAAAAAAAAGTATTGCAGCAAAAACCAGGTAGATAATGAATGGCTCCAAATTTCCAAACAAAACCAGTGAGACGCTGCAGGCTTTGGCTAATGGGAGCTAATATATACAAACTCTCTACGACACACACACACACACACTCTCTTCACCAGTGTTTAGCATATCCATGTTTTGAACAGAGATAATGCAGAATCAAATCCACTTATTTCCATAACTTTGCAGGAGAACAAAAATAAGTGTTTCTTAACTTTCAATGGAAGTCAAAGTATAAAGATTTTATTCAGAGTTATTTTGGAGCATTTCTATTGGTCCATTCTTCATGGAAGTTTCACACAGTGTGAAGGACAGCTGCTGTGTTCAAATGATGTAGTAAACTAAACATCCACAAACATGGAAGTACATGTTTTTTTCTCTAGACCCACTGCTGAAAGAGTTAATGCTGCTCTGATAGAACCGGGTCAGAACACACAGGACTGTGCGGCTCATTCATCTTCTGTAACTGCTTCGTCCTGATCAGTGTCACGGTGAGTCCGGAGCCCACCTGGAATCCCTGGACACTTATGGACAGTTACAGCCAGTCAGCCACACTCTCACAACAGTGGACAATTACACACACTCACCCATTCACTCATATTCTCACAGCAGTGGACAATAACACACACTCGCTCATTCACTCATATTCTCACAGCAGTGGACAATAACACACACTCACCCATTCACTCATATTCTCACAGCAGTGGACAATTACACACACTCACCCATTCACTCATTCTCACAGCAGTGGACAATAACACACACTCACCCATTCACTCATATTCTCACAGCAGTGGACAATTACACACACTCACCCAGTCACTCATATTCTCACAGCAGTGGACAATTACACACCCTCACCCAGTCACTCATTCTCACAGCAGTGGACAATAACACACACTCACCCATTCACTCATATTCTCACAGCAGTGGACAATTACACACACTCACCCAGTCACTCATATTCTCACAGCAGTGGACAATAACACACACTCACCCACTCACTCATTCACACATATTCTCACAACAGTGCACAATTACACACACTCACTCTCACAACAGTGCACAATTACACACACTCACTCAGTCACTCACACTCTCATAACAGTGGACAATTACACACATTCACCCACTCACTCATCCACTCATATTCTAACAGCAGTGGTCAATTACACACACTCACTCACTCCCTCATTCACTCATTCTCACAGCAGTGGACAATTACACACACTCACCCAGTCACTCAATCACTCATATTCTCACAACAGTGGACAATTATACCCACTCACTCTTTCACAGCAGTGGACGATTACATACACTCACCCACTCACTCATATTTTCACAGCAGTGGACGATTACACACACTCACCCAGTCACTCATTCACCCATATTCTCACAACAGTGGACAATTACACACACACTCACCCACTCACTCAGTCACTCATATTCTCACAACAGTGGACAATTACACACACACTCACCCACTCACTCAGTCACTCATATTCTCACAACAGTGGACAATTACACACACACTCACACACTCACTCAGTCACTCATATTCTCACAACAGTGCACAATTACACACACTCACCCACTCACTCATATTCTCACAACAGTGGACAATTACACACACTCACCCACTCACTCATCCACCCATATTCTCACAGCAGTGGACAATTACACACTCACCCACTCACTCATATTCTCACAGCAGTGGACGATTACACACACTCACCCACTCACTCATTCACCCACATTCTCACAACAGTGCACAACTACACACACTCACCCAGTCACTCATATTTTCACAACAGTGGACAATTACACACACTCACCCACTCACTCATTCACCCATATTCTCACAACAGTGCACAATTACACACACTCACTCATTCACACATATTCTCACAACAGTGCACAATTACACACACTCACCCACTCACTCATTCACACATATTCTCACAACAGTGCACAATTACACCCACTCACTCATTCACACATATTCTCACAACAGTGCACAATTACACACACTCACCCACTCACTCATTCACCCACATTCTCACAACAGTGCACAATTACACACACTCACCCAGTCACTCATATTTTCACAACAGTGGACAATTACACACACTCACCCACTCACTCATTCACCCATATTCTCACAACAGTGCACAATTACACACACTCACTCATTCACACATATTCTCACAACAGTGCACAATTACACACACTCACCCACTCACTCATTCACCCACATTCTCACAACAGTGCACAATTACACACACTCACCCAGTCACTCATATTTTCACAACAGTGGACAATTACACACACTCACCCATTCACCCATATTCTCACAACAGTGCACAATTACACACACTCACTCATTCACACATATTCTCACAACAGTGCACAATTACACACACTCACCCACTCACTCATTCACACATATTCTCACAACAGTGCACAATTACACACACTCACTCAGTCAGTCACTCACACTCTCACAACAGTGGACAATTACACACATTCACCCACTCACTCATTCACTCATATTCTAACAGCAGTGGTCAATTACACACACTCACCCACTCCCTCATTCACTCATTCTCACAACAGTGGACAATTACACCCACTCACTCTTTCACAACAGTGGACAATTACACACACTCACCCACTCTTTCACTCACACAGCAGTCAACAATTACACACACACAATAGTGGACAATTACACCCACACACCCTTTCACTCACACTCTCACACCAGTGGACAGTTACACACACTCATTCACTCACTCACCCAATCACTCACATTCTCACAGCAGTGGACAATTACACACACTCACCCACTCATTCATATAAACTCACTTTAGACAACTTTATACACTCACCATGGCTACAAGCTTCTTGCCATTGTACTTTCCACCTGTCTTCTCTTATTCATACAATGAACCTTGCATTACAAACACACACACACAATTTCAAATGCATCCTCAAAAGCCAGTATACCGCACATGCTCACACACACCTGGAAACCATGGCAACCGACGAAGATGGCCATTTCTCGTCCTTATTACGCGAGTCCCATTAAAACACACACACACAGAGAGAGAGAGCAGAGTTCAGCAAGGATATTTCCCCCTGAATAGCTGATGACTGCTAATGATTGACCTTTGACAACTGACCCACAGCTCACAACAAACAAACACAGTCTTGACAAACACAGCAGAACAGTCTGGTTCCTGAGGTAAAATCACACTCATAATCCACACAGGGATTTAGATTTGTATGTTATATTTTCTCCAGCCGACGTAGACGCACCCTGAGCAGCAGAGAGTGAGGAGATGATTCTGCTTCCTTTGAATCAGCCATTAATTAGTCTGACTTCAGTTTTGGTTTTGGAAAAAAATTGTTTTTTTAGTTCCCCATTCCTCGCAAAGAAATACATTACCCATAGTGCTACATTAGCACAGAGTTCCACCAATCAGAAGACGGCAGCGTTACCACAGAGATTTAAACTGTGAGGTTTGGGGCCCGAAAAAAGCAAGGACTAGAAACCATAACGATAAAATACCAATCATTTATGCACAGAAAAACTATAAATTATTCAAATTAAATAAATAAATAAATAAAAATATAATAAAAAACATCTACACAGAAAAAAAAGTTCTGCGAAAACTGTTTTTGTGGGTGGCACGGTGGCGCAGCAGGTAGGTGTCGCAGTCACACAGCTCCAGGAACCTGGAGGTTGTGGGTTCGATTCCCGCTCTGGGTGACTGTCTGTGAGGAGTGTGGTGTGTTCTCCCTGTGTCTGTGTGGGTTTCCTCCGGGCGACTGTCTGTGAGGAGTGTGGTGTGTTCTCCGTGTCTGTGTGGGTTTCCTCCGGGTGACTGTCTGTGAGGAGTGTGGTGTGTTCTCCCTGTGTCTGCGTGGGTTTCCTCCGGGTGACTGTCTGTGAGGAGTGTGGTGTGTTCTCTCTGTGTCTGCGTGGGTTTCCTCCGGGCGACTGTCTGTGAGGAGTGTGGTGTGTTCTCCCTGTGTCTGTGTGGGTTTCCTCCGGGCGACTGTCTGTGAGGAGTGTGGTGTGTTCTCCCTGTGTCTGTGTGGGTTTCCTCCGGGTGACTGTCTGTGAGGAGTGTGGTGTGTTCTCTCTGTGTCTGCGTGGGTTTCCTCCTGGTGACTGTCTGTGAGGAGTGTGGTGTGTTCTCTCTGTGTCTGTGTGGGTTTCCTCCGGGTGACTGTCTGTGAGGAGTGTGGTGTGTTCTCCCTGTGTCTGCGTGGGTTTCCTCCGGGTGACTGTCTGTGAGGAGTGTGGTGTGTTCTCCCTGTGTCTGTGTGGGTTTCCTCCGGGTGACTGTCTGTGAGGAGTGTGGTGTGTTCTCCCTGTGTCTGTGTGGGTTTCCTCCGGGTGACTGTCTGTGAGGAGTGTGGTGTGTTCTCCCTGTGTCTGCGTGGGTTTCCTCCGGGCGACTGTCTGTGAGGAGTGTGGTGTGTTCTCCCTGTGTCTGTGTGGGTTTCCTCTGGGTGACTGTCTGTGAGGAGTGGTGTGTTCTCTCTGTGTCTGCGTGGGTTTCCTCCGGGTGACTGTCTGTGAGGATTGTGGTGTGTTCTCTCTGTGTCTGCGTGGGTTTCCTCTGGGTGCTCGGGTTTCCTCCCACAGTCCAAAAACACACGTTGGTAGGTGGATTGGTGACTCAAAAGTGTCTGTAGGTGTGTGTGTGTGTGTGTTGCCCTGTGAAGGACTGACACCCCCTCCAGGGTGTATTCCCGCCTTGCGCCCAATGATTCCAGGTAGGCTCTGGACCCACTGCGACCCTGAATTGGATAAGGGTTACAGATAATGAATGAATGAATGATTGGTTCGTTTGAGCACTTAAAACCCTTCATAGCTTATAACGATTTTTCCAAATTTCAGTGGAGAAAATGAAGGGGATATTTACTTTGGGAACCAGAGGCTCTGAAAAAGTGTGCAGCTGCTGTTCAGCTCTGTTGACAATGCCTTTAACAACCGATCACCTCAGAGCCTGCCTCTTACTCTGGGTACTGGATTCTTGCTGCCATCGTTCTCAGCTCATAGGAGGCTCAGATCCAGATCTCTGTAAAACTGCTTTGTGACGATTCTGTTGCGTTATGTTAATATAATTTGATTTACTGATTAAAGCCCTGGAGGGAGAGACAGGAGCAGGCTCGGCTCTCAGGATCTGACGGCACTCAGCCTTCACTTAAACATTAATAAAACATTTGCAAGGTGCTGATGTTGGACAATTCCTTTCTCGATCACAAATATCGCTCCAGTTTGTCCCAAAGGAGCCCCATCGTTGTTCCACAGCCCAGTGCTGGGGGGCTTTCAGCACTCGGACTGACACCTGGCACGGGGCATTGGTTTAGAAGAGGCGTCTACAAGGTTCTGGACATCTGCATGTACACCTTTTCATCACTGTCACCATCATCAGGCTCTAAACTGACCCCACCTCCTTCTGTCCTGCGGTGTGTGTGTGTGTGTGTGAGAGAAGGGGGAACAGTCCCAGTCTCATCATCCTTCTTGCATGTGATTGTTCACACCCAGCAGAGCCTTAAGCCAGAGGGGTAAACAGACTGCAAAACACACACACACACACAGCTCAGCTCATGATTCACATCCATAAACAGGCCTCAACCCTCAGCTCTAAGTAGTCCATCTGTTGCTCTGCATACTTTGATCAGACACAGCAGTGCTGCTGGAGTTTTTAAACCCCTCAGTGTCTGGACTGAGACTAGTCCACCGACCTCAAACCTCCAGCCGACAGTGTCCTGTGTCACTGATGAAGGACTAGAGGACGACCGACACACACTGTGCAGCGACACATGAGCTACTGTCTTTGACTTGTTTACTTGTACTTCAAGCAAAGAAGGACCTCTATTTTGAAAAAAACTAGGATTCTTTGTAACCAAGTGTAGCACAAGTGCTGCATCCTCCTCACGGCTCTAGCTAACGCGCTAACGTCACAAAAACAGGAACAGCAGAGGAACTTCTGCTATCTACAACGTCTCACGACATCTTAACAAAGCAAGAGAAACAGAAAGACAGAAGTAAAAAATGATGTTGTGCTCGAGCTCTCTCTCTCTCTCCTAGGGACTCCTCCAGCTGTAGCCCGGCAGTGAGCATGGGTTTATGTGTTTTGGGAGAATGGCTTTGAAAGGAGGGATGAAGAGAGGGTGGAATTTGTTTCTCAGCTGGGAATTGTCAAAAAAGCACCTGTGTTCTAAAAAAAATACCTCACCTTTAAAAAATGTTTAAGGTGTTTATACAAAAGTGTTTACACTACACAAAGCTGAGGATTATTTAAGGATAATAATTAGCCATCATCACTGATATTAGGCCTAATATAACTATTATCTTACTCAGCAACAACAAAATAATTTGCTAAAAATGTGTAGGAATTCAGCAGGAACCTAGAGAACCCTACACAGCTGCAAGTGACAAAACAAACAAACAAGGTTCGCTCTCCTCTCCACGCACCTTCACGCTAGCATGGCTGGTTTGGGTCTCGGCCTCGATGCACGCATGCGCAGTGCTGCTGCCGCCTGTGTGCGCGCGCCTGCCGCCGCTCTGGTAGGCGATGACGGCGGGGAGCGCGTCCGCCGCGTCGCTCTTCACGAGGAGCCCGTGCGAGCGCGCGCCGGCGGCGGCGGCGGCGGCGGGGTGACGCGGCGAGTTGGACTCGTCCGAGTCGCGGCAGTAGATCACGCCGCTCTGGGACACGTGGATGCTGGGCGCGCAGCCCATGGCGCGAGCGCGGGCCTCCTCCTCCTCCTCCCCCTCCGCCGCCTCCTGCGCTCGTGCCCGTTGCTGCTGCTGAGGATGATGAGGATGAAGACGCTCGCGCGCATTAAGCAGACAAGCCCGTCGCTGCTGTGGTCCTCGTGCGCCCCATCGCCCTTGCTACCGCGCTGTTACAGATGAAGTCCTCGCGCGCATTAAGAACATCCCGCGCGCTCCATCCTCCTCGTTCCCCTTGCTAAGGCGCGCTCCCGAGTGCACGCTCACGGCTGCTCCTCCATCGTCCCTTTGTTGGTTTTGTACTTCTTTTTGTTCTTTTTGTTCACAGGCGGATCAGCTCATGACGGTGGTCGCTGTTTTATTTATTTATTTCTCTCTCTTTTTTTTAATGAAGTGCACGAGCTGAAATCAAAGACCCATTGGTCGGCGCGCGCAGCTCCTCTCATCTCATCTCAGCAGCATTGCTCTACGCTTCTGCTACACGCGCGAGCTTGCGCATGCACACACACGTACACACACACACACGAGCGTCAGGAGCGCGCTCGCGCCGCCCACGCGCACAAACGTACAATGCAGGCAGCCTCGCGGCGTCAAAAATTTGGTGACTCCCCCCCCGTAAGCGACTGCTTTCTCCGCCCGCAGTCGTCTGCGATGCATGCGCAACAAACGATTTCCACAGTTTTAAAGGTGCACTGTGTCCATTAAAGGGGCTCTGCTGAGTGTCGCTCTGTGTGAACCACCACGCCCACCCAAGAGCGCGGATGAAGTTATCCTGTTGATTCTGGGAATTAAACCAGCGACCCTCCGGCATTAAGCTCGTGTCTCCAACTTTAAGGCCATGGCGCCCTCCCCCCAGTGTTAAAGCCCCCCCCCCAGCACTGGGCTGTGGAGCAGGGTCCGAGACCTTTAGGACGCACCGGGGTGGTGTTTGTGATCCAGAACCCGTGTCCAAAACCTTTTGGGCATGTGACACGTCGCTGAACCACTTCTCTTTCACTCCTCACTGAAAATACTGAACGCGTTTAAGGCTCATAAAGTCATTCTGATTAAAGCAACACTAGGTAACATTTTGTGTCCTTGTAATTCACTTCCACTGTTGCACAATGATTTTGAATCTGTAAAAATAGTACGTAGTGTTGCTTTAACTGGAGTTGTCTTCAGTTTTTTTGAACAGCAACAACACGCGCGAACGTTAGCGACTATTTGATTAAACAATCAATTGTGAAATTCATTATGTTGTTGCTAGGGCGTTGCTATTGTATTCAGGTAGTTGATAAGGTGTTACTTGATAGTCGCTATAGTTTTGGGATACCATAGCAGCAACCATTTAAAACAAACAAACAAAACAAAACAAAACAATGGGAACAGTACAGCAAGAATTCAAATATTGATTGACTTATTGAGTAATTAATCAAATAGTCCTCACAGTGTTGTGATTAACCACCACCCTTAACAACCACCTGAAACACTTTAGAAACATTATTATTATTCATATAATAATAATAACAATAATAATAAGTTATAATTATTATTATTATTTTGGATGTACTACTATATCTGAATAACAATTTGCAATCTGTCAACTTGAATTTGGCAGAGTGAATGAATTAGGGGAAAAACCAGTGTTGAATCCCTGTGCACCAGCTACAGAAAGTTACAGCAATGGACATAGTTTTGTTTGTCCTTGACCATCATAATCACGCACCAAGGACTGGCCACAATGTAAAGAAACAGGAGACAAACACACACAACCTCTCTGAACACCACATGTCCGTGCGCGCCCTCTGGCGGAGCAAAGTAGTTACTGCTGTGCGAAATCACTTAAATTCTATCTGTGGATTAATTTCCTTTACTTCATTAACATCAATGCCCTGAGTGTGTTTACTGTTAGCGGAGACGTCTGTTAGATGTATGTTAATGATCTGAAACAATCATTAAACCCGATTTTTAGACTGAGAATGAGATTAGAGGCTGATAAAATGATGTATTTATGAGTGAGCGAATTTACAACTGGGACGTTTAAACTACCTTGATTTTCTTAGATCTTTCAAAGGAAAAGGGTGAAAACCGACACCTGAAATTCCACTAAGATTCTTTAGTCAAGAGGAATTTATAAGATAAGGATTAAAAAGTCTGGGGCTAAACGTTCGTGTAGTTTATCTGAGGTTAATATTGGGTCAGAAAGATTTGTGAGACTTTGGTCCTGACTAATTACAACTGATGTCAATATGACGTCCAATGAATGTGTGTTTATAAATAAGTTAATAAAGCAGGTTCATTTAAGTCTCTTTACGAAACAAGGAAACGTGTAATGATTAAAAACTGCTCTAATCGTGTTATTTTAGTAAGTTACATGTAAGGCAGGTGATAATTAAAGGAAAGCAAGTAAACGTTGATGGAAACGTTCCTGGACACAGCGGGTTACTGCAGTTACAAGAGTCTTTTAAAGTTAACGGTCTCGTCTCAACGAGGTTACAATCCGAATACGTCGGGTTCACGTTCAGTCAGGAGTCTCTCACCTTTCTGAGCGGTCCGTTGGCCTTTCGGTTCATTTCCAGACTCCGTAATTTCCACAAGTTCTTCACCAAACGTCGCCGAGACGAAACGTCTACCCTCCACCATCTCCCCGACGGTGAACCTGCAGAAACTTGAGTTCTTACCTCTCTCTCTCTCGTGTCACCATGTGGCGAAAAGTTTGCGAGGTCCTAACGCCTACATTTTCCCTGACGAGGAAAGTGAATGAATCAATTCACTTCTAAGAATCGACTCACTTGAAGCGATTATTTTCTAGGTGCGTCCCAAGTTCGTAAAGAAACCCTTACGTAGTGTTTTCGGCACATTCCGACTCAGTTTGATTTTATCGGAACAAGTTTTTACATTTTCAGGAAATTTTTACTTATTAATGATATTATAAAGCAACAGTAGGTAGCATTTTACATAAAAAATAGAATCACTCCGATACTCGACTGAACTGTAACGGAAAATATTAGCAATAGCTAGCTTCTGAGGTTGCTACTCTGGGCTCGGCTCACCTCAGCACTGCAGAAACGGCACTATGTAACTATGTAATAATAGGATAACAATTTTATACAGGCATTTATGTAGAAGATACATGATTTTACACAAGAATACTGATAATAATGTTGTTCAGAACTGTATACATGTGTAGAACAATCCACAGGTGCTCGTACACTAAAGATAATGTTAGCAAAATTATAAAGTTGAAGTATTGACTTTGAAGCAAAAGAAAAGAAAATGAGTAAAGAGAAATAGTTAAAGCATTAAAGCAAAATGAAATGAAATCAGTCCAGACTCACTCACTCACCCCGCTTGCCTCCATCCAGCACGTCCAGGACTGAGGTCGGGGTCAGTCTGCTTTGCCTACGTAATGTTTTTGTACAGTGGAGATGTACTGGTTTGCATTAGAGGCTATATCTGTCAGAATCCATTACAAATAATCAAACTAAACTAAGCACCACCAAATTTCAGAATGGACAGAAGTGGACTAAAAGTTAGCCCTGTCCCATACAAATAAACTAACAGCACACACCAGTGACTCTGAGGATAAAGCAGGCTACCAGGGTAACCAAACATCAACAGTTCCCTAAGGCCCCCCTATTGTATGTAGTGCACTGTTACGGCTCACGTAGCTCAGATTCAGCCCGACATTTAGAGGTCCTCCAACTGTAAGGAAGGTTTTGACCAGAGGGTTTCTCTGTTCTCACCGCAGGCGCAGTGGAACATTTCTGTCTAGAACAGCTTCAATTACCACAAACAAAATTAGCACCTGTCCACCAGGTCGACAGGGTTTCACACCCTGTGTGAGCTCAGGGAACCATTCTGAAACGTATTCTTTCATCTTCCATAACCACTTCATCCTCATCAGGGTCCTGGTGGAGCCAGATTATACCACTTTAAAACTAGAGACATGCACCTTGTGGACATGTGGATTACAAAATCCAACACAAGCCAGAGTCTCAGTAAAAGTAGAGCTAACAAAACTCTTCTGTGAAAACTCACACACCAGATCTTCAGATGTGAAACTCCTGAACCAAAATGGAGGACAGGTGATGGCTCTGATTTCTGACTCCGCTCCAGCCACGCCATTTTCACCAACCCAGTTTTACGGGGCCTTTAAAGAGTGCGGAGCAGGAAGGGGACATCTACACACTACAGTTTATGGCTCTAATTTTATTAAGAAAATACTTCAATTGAACAGAAATTAAATTCATCAGCTTCACAGGAGCAAACAAGTCATATTCACCAGTCTTTCTACTGACACCTAGTGGCCTGGATGTGTCAGAGATGAACCTATGTTGAACATGCACCCTCCTCCTGTGCGGGAGACCCTGGCTCGGAGCATTAACTGGATTTTATCAGGGAACTGCAAAGCAAAAATACTCTTGGTCTGTTACCTGTGAAATAGACAAAACCTTTAGTGTCATTTATGCAGATAACGTTCTACTGAACATCAAACCACACGACCAAGAAAGTCTCTTTTTCTGGGATTGCTGATGCTCCAGAACCAGTCAAATATATCAGGACTCCTGCTTTCTCTGTGGGCTGCTAACGTCAGATTTCTGCACTTTGACCCAGGCTTGTGGCGGTTTTGCAGTTTGTTCCTGTCCCTGTTGTTGAGAGAAACGCTCCCTCGCTCGCTCCCAGTTCTGATGATTCCTGCTTCGACCCAGAGCCGCCTCCTCCACTGAGAGGACAGGAACAGAGCCAAGACCGGACTGAACTGGCCGAATGTGCAGCCCAATCTACAGGCAGAGAGAGAGAGAGAAGGAGAGAGAGAGAGAGAGAGAGAGAGAGAAGGAGAGAGAGAGAGAGAGAGAGTGAAGGAGAGAGAGAGAGAGAAGGAGAGAGAGAGAGAGAGAGAGAGAGAGGAGAGAGAAAGAGAAGGAGACAGAGAGAGAGAAGGAGACAGAGAGAGAGAGAAGGAGATAGAGAGAGAGAAGGAGAGAGAGAGAGAGAGAGAGAGAGAGAAAGGAGAGAGAGAGAGAGATTGAAGGAGAGAGAGAGAGAGAGTGAAGGAGAGAGAGAAAGAGAAAGAGAGAAAGAGAAAGAGAGAAAGAGAGAGAGAGAAAGAGAGAGAGAAAGAGAGAAAGAGAGAGAGAAAGAGAAGGAGACAGAGAGAGAGAGAGACAGAGAGAGAGAAGGAGATAGAGAGAGAGAAGGAGATAGAGAGAGAGAGAGAGAGAGAAGGAGAGAGAGAGAGAGAGAGAGACAGAAGGAGAGAGAGAGACAGAGAGAGAGAGAGGAGAGAGAGAGAGAGGAGAGAGAGATGTGGAATATGAATACCCATGACCTTCTTCTAATTCCATATTTACTTTTGAAAACAAAATGGTGGAAATGTAGCCTATTATTTAGAGTCTAATTTTATGGATGAAAAAAAAAATCTCAAACAAAACAATCAAAACTATATAAGTAAATACATAAATAAATAATAATTAAAAAATAAATAAATGTGTGTAATGGTGTCTTTCACACGGTCCAAAAGTGATGGACTGTGATTTATTTATTTATTTTTAAACCAGAGCCTGTTCTGTTTTCTGTGTTGTAAGGATGTGTTAACATCAGGCTGACCAATCAGAAAGCTTAGAACAAGCAAAACACTGACTATTAAAATGCAGACGTTAATGTTAACTACAATATAATAAAACAACCTAAGCGTTATCAGCCAAACCAAAAAATATCCAAACAGAGGTGATCCTATAGTCTTTTTCCATTCAGGAGGGTAACCATCAGATGGGCTAACGTTTGCATTATATACCAGAGGCTTCTAATAAAACAGCCATGAATATAGAAAATAAACTGTGTGTGTGTGTGTTTACAGGTTCTGTGATGCCGGCTCCATCTTTGCCTAGTCCTTCTCCACTCTTCCAGCCCATTTTCTCCAACATCTGCCGCCCTTTATTCTCTTCGTTGATTTCTCTGTAAAAAGCGCACACAAAGAGACAATCTCAGAGTTCAGAGACATGACGGTAGCTGTGCTGCATTTTAATTGCTGCAGACAGAACAGCAGTAAAAGAGGAACCTCAAACTGTGATAAAGGACACAAAGCTGGCGTTATATATACACACACACAAACATATACATTTTTGTATTTGTCCACTTATGTGGATATCTGATTTAAGGTGTGTAGTTTGCACCTGTCAGGTACATTATTTAATGTCCATAAAAACATCACAAAACACTTTAGAAGTTAATATGACTCCTTAAGTGATTAGGGAGAATATTCATATGTTTGATAATGTTTAACTTTAAAAAAAAAAAAAAAAACCAAAAAAAAAACCAAAAAAAAAAAAAACTAAAAGGGTTTTATGAAAAAAAAAATAAATAAAAATAAAGTGTCTCGGTCTGGTATGCTAGGCTCTCTCTCCCTCTGCTCATGGCAGAGAAATGGTTTTTGGAGTGTTTTAGATAAATAGCCCTCCAAACGTTGGAAAGCATCAACTGAGATGAGGATGTTGCTCTATTCCTGCTCCATAGGTGCGTAAAACCGACTTATTTTTGCTGTAGGTGGAGAGCGTTAACTGCATGAAAGTAAACACAGAGAGAAAGTGCTACACAACAAGTGTAGCTCGAGTTACAAAGGAGTTTCTGTGTTAATTCAAACAGTGAATAAAAACGTATACGTTCCCTTTAAATCACATTTATGTTCTGTAAATTAAAGCCTGTTTCTACAACTAAGATGATCTGGCTTTCGTTCTGAGTGCTGAATTTAGTGCGTCAGATGCTCATTCGCTGTGATGTCCCCTGTGCAGTTTCTATGAGACTAAATGAAGTTCTCACAGGAGCATTGTGATCTCTGCTCTCTCTCTCTGTAATTTACTATAAGGATGGTAATCTATAATCTGCTCATGGCACCTACTTCCTAAAATCAGTTATTAATAAAGTCCTGAGTTCTACACAGGGAGGGATATGACACTAAGCAGGACATAGTCTGTCTTTTTCCCGGAGTGAACAAAAAATAATATAAACTCACTTCCCTTGCTCTCTTACATGCGGTAAACTATAAATTAACTTCCATATTTTTTAATTTTTTTATTTATTTTTTGGACCTGGGAACAAGGCCAACATTTTCCGTAGCTATATGTTATTATTGCCTCTGTATATCTGTATATATTGTATATGACTCTGTATAATTTTATAGACTCTACCTTGTGTTGATTTCTTTTTCATGTATGAGTCGTCATCAAAGCATCAAAGTGTTTGACTCTGTTACAGTTACATTACTGTGTTTAACACGGTACGTCTGCCGACTACATCAAACGTAACCCAATTTGTTGTTGAGGAACTCTGAGTCTCTGCACAGACAGCTCTTATTATAACGTACACATGCAGTGACGCTGGAGCATCGTCTCTGTGGAAGCTTCCCTCACTCCCCACTTTCTGCCTCCTGTTTTCTGCTCGGTCTTTGTATTTACTGTTCTTCAACACACCGCTGTCTTCATAGTCACTGTTCTGTAACACATACAAACACGGAAATGCACAGAGACAGGAACACATTACACATACAGTGAATACATCGAGCAGAAGCAGTGTTTTCAGTTTCTGTATTAGCACGTCTCAGCGGGACCTACTGGTGTCATAGGAGATGTATCTCAGTGGCACAGCACATGCTGTGCGTGTGAGGTCCAGGGTTCAATCCCCTGCATCTCCCTGCTCTTTGGTTCACCCCTTTTGTGTTTGCAGTTTCCTTCGGGCTCAATAAAGTGCTGTCGTACCTTATCTTATCTCTTTGTTTGTTTGCAATATGTCACAAGAGAGTAGTTTTACACCTCAGGAGAAAAACACAGCATATACTGCATCTCCTGCATGTGAAATTTGCTCAAATGCTATGTTGTCATGTCTCTCTGAAATTTCAGTTCCAAATACAGCACTGGAACTTCCATTAAAGCCATTAGAATTAGGATCACTCTCTCTTTATTGACCACAGAGAAATTTGTTCTTCACATTTAACCCAATACTTGCAGTGAAACACACATTTACACACACTAGTGAACACTAGGGGGCAGTGAGCACAGTGAGAGCCCAGGGAGCAGTTGGGGGTTAGGTGCCTTGCCTTCCGGTTACAAGCCCAGTTCCCTAACCACCAGGATTGAGTTTGTGGCAGGTGTTGTTGTTTTCCAAATGAGTAAACCCATATTCACTTGCTGTTTGTATTTTGTGTAACCGAGATATTCACCCGTGATGGACATAAACGTGGACTTACTTTAAGGCCGTATTTGATCTTTAGATGTTTGAGCTCTTTCTGTCTCTGGACTTCTTTATCCTCCTTACTCAACACACACACTGCAAAACAACCAAGAGCAGAAATACACTGATCGTTACACATAAAACACAGACGCAACCAAGCAATCATGAAACGCAAGCAGAGGTATTCAACTTGTGAGGCACAAAGGAACTGCAGGGGGAGGTGTGGGTGAGAGGTGAAACTGCATAAAATAAAGAGTTAAACAACTCTAAATAACCCTGATTATTTTCATGTTGTAGAGGAGGGTTGCCCAATGCATCGATGGCGATTGACCAGTCGATTGCACCATGCACTTCTGTTTGATCGCACATCATTTAAATAATGTGAATCAGCTTTTTCCTCACATGTAAATAATTAATTGAAAGCTCAACTGGTTACTGGTTCATTAAAATGAAACGAATTAAATGGAAGAAAGGCAACACACACTCATTCCCAACTCGTCAAATTTAGCCGCTTGGTCGAGAGGCACCCCCTGCATCACACATTAAACGGGGTGGGGTTATTTTAGTGCCATGTTTGGACAACCAAGTTGGACTGGAACACTTCTGGGGTGATATAGATCACACCTAATTTAAAGAAACTAGGTATGATTTTTCCCTTGGCGTAATTAATTTATAAAACACTGTGCTGAAATCAATAGAGAGGGGAGTGGGTGGGTTTCATAATCTCCTCCTAAAGTTACATAGTGCAGTTTCTGCAGTGCTGAGCTCAAAGTAGCAAGGACAGAGGCTCTATTCTCTTTATTACAGCTCAGTGGAACATGACGATGACTCTGAAGGTGTAGTTTTAAGTCAAAAATATTACATGAAAATAATGTCCCTTTAACAGCGCCTGGTTATTACTGAATGCGGTCTGATAAGTGGTCCAACGAAACCAAACGAATGCCACTGGACAAGCTAGATCTCAACTTAAAAAGCTACTTTGTAGGTAAAAATTACTTCAAGCTCAAGTTAGAAGTAGTATTTTCTCCATTTAATAAAGAAGTGTACCCATGTTCTCCTCGTGCCGATGCCGGCTCAGGTGAGCTCTCACTTGTCCTGGTTCACAGCCGTCACACGTGTCCGTGCCTGAGTGAATGTGGAAGGACAAAACCGTCTCCCCCAGCTTCACCTCATCACCATGGGTCAAAGGGCAAGGGTCACACCGCACCTTGGGCTTCAGACACAAACAAGACAAAACACAAACCACATGAAAAAATCATCACAAAATCCCTTTATTTCAAACCATGTGTGTTGTGAAGTTTCACCCCTTGCCCCTAACACTTAGCCCTACCCCTCCGTTTCCTCTAGGGATGGGGTCCCCGTTCTTGTTGGGCTAGAGGAGTAGGGTGAAGTGTGAGGGGCACATGGCTCTTCAAATTGAGATGTTTCAGAGTCTAACTCCAAACAGAGGGTTATGAGGCTTTGTGAATCATCATCAAGACGTTGTATAGCAATGAAAGAAACCCACAGATGTCAGTATTTTCTCCTTTAAACTCTATGATCACCAGTGTATTACCTTCGTTTAATGTAGTTTCAGTGGATTATGTCCCTTTACTTCAAAACAAGCAGAAAGCAGCATGAGTAGTAGCTGATGTCTTGGGACTAAGCTGTAAATTTCTAGCCCCACATTAAATGTGGAAGCAATTACATTCTAACACCTGAGGCTGCTGCAGTATTTAAGGTGGAACTGGAAGTTTTGAATAAAAAGCTGCAGAATAAGAATCTGAATTCAGCTCCATATCACAGAGAGTGAGGAGAGGGTGATTATATATTACTGTAGAACTCTTCTGAAGGCGAATGATGCAGTAAAATTTAACAAAAGTCCAGCAGCTCTTCTGATATCACTGCAGACTGGCAGAGCTGCTGATGACATATCAGGACCATGAAGGCTTGCCCCCGTCGGCTTGCTCCGAGAGGCAAGAGGACACACAAAAACGAGGGGTAGGAGTAAAAATAGGATATGGGATTGGGCATATGACTCTTTATTACCATTATAAAATGTTATTTAAAATATGTAGTCATTTCATAAACACAAAACTCAGGTTTGGATTAGACACAGATGCATTTATAGGCTTTTTTTTGGGCTATTCACTACCATACACGATTTAAAACGTATTGTTTTAGTGCTTGAGTCTTGGTTCCTCCAGTGGAGCCAGTGTTCTCAGCAGACAAAAAACCTGAAACTGGGACAAACCCTGCACGTACAGCCAAAAATAAATCAAGACATGACCAGGCCAATTAGCTGATTGAACCCATGAATTTTAACCAGAGTCCATCAGAGACACAACTTTGAAAAGCTGGCACTGAATTGAAAAAACAAGATTGAGCCAAAATGGAACTACAGCAGAGCAATAAATGTAACAAACTGTACCTGAAAATGGCCTTAAAACCACAAACAAAGTTTTCTTTTTTTCTACAAATCAATACAAAACCCATCCACAGTAAATTACTAGAATGAAAAGGATAGAGACAGGGTACCTGCGATATTCTGTTGCCATTGATGACGGTGCCATTCTGACTCCCCTGATCCACCAGCATATAACACTGCTGATCCTGATCAAAATACACCTCCGCATGAGACTGCAAGAGAAAAACACAAGCAGGCTTATGATTTTGATCTAAAAATACACCTCCGCATGAGACTACAACAGATAAAAGCACATACAACACCAATCTCAATCAAAACACACCAGCGAGCAACTAGTGGAAAACATACACACAACAACTATCTAAACAAAACGTACAAACACAAAGGCCTTAAAATATTCAGTGTATTTCAAACATACCTTGCTCACGCCCACCTCTGGGATCCTGATGGCGTGGTCCATGTCCTTCTCCCTGCAAACACAAACAAGAGCAGGTTTAACATAACAAAACCCACACATGCAGCACACAACCAAACATCCAGCCCCTATCTTTACAACTGGAAATCTGATGTGTTAATCTCATTTTGCTCGGGAGAACAACAAACAGCTCGTCGAGTTGGACACGACTAGGACAAGCCCAGTCAGCTTTTACTGCTGCACCAAGAGATCAGCTCAGTCTCACTACACCCTACGTAGTGCACAGTGTAGGTCATGTCATATCACATTTTATCACATCATGCCATCTTCCAGTCGACCTAGTGCCCTGTCTGAGTGTTAGTTTAAATTTCTGCGAAGTGCACTATGTAGGGAATATGGTGCTATTTGGAACACAGCTCCAGTCACTTCTTAATTGTTGTTTTTCTGTGCTGCCAACGCTAGCTGAGGTGACAGCTCTAAGACCAAGTGTGCAGGCAAAAAGACGCATGAAATCCAATCTGACCGTTCACATTCACGTCACATACCCTTGAATCTGATACCGTATCAAGTCAGTGACTGCTAATACGGCAGGTATTTACAGAGACTTCAACTGTGGGAGCCTGTTTTGGTCCAGCGTATCTGTGTTATTTCTGATCTGGCTGTCTTCTCTTATCACTGCTGACAGTGCTGTTCTGTGGTCTGTGTTTTTGTTTGTCATTTTGTGTTTTTGTTCTCTGTACTTTCTGTATGGCAAAGTGACCTTGGGTGCTACATATATTCAACTTGTTATATTACCATTATAAACTACATTTGTAATTCCATCTTATCCAGTGTCTCTATGTAAATAGCTCGCATGCATCTACATGTCATAGTTTACATCAATATTTTACTCACATTTAACACCCGGGTTAATTTGATGTGACAATAAAACCTCACCTGATTGACTTGTTTAATAAATAAATAAATAAATAAATAAATTAAAATAACAGTGAGTAGAAAGCCCCCAGCCCTGGGGTGATAGAGCTCCATAATAAAAGTCTGAGCTGAGCTGGAATGGAGTTCCAACACCTGAATACCTGACCTCACCGCTGTTTACGTGGCTGAATGGCATCAGATCTTGGTGTAAACAAGCCCCCATATCTACGTGTAGTACAAAAGGAGGAAGTACATGCAGTTGGTGCTCGCTGCCACCAGATTTAACGATTCACTCAGACTGAACGTTTACTGACCGGCCGATGGTTGCGATGTGATCAGCTGTGAGGATGAACAGAGTTCCAGGCTGAAGCACGGGAGAACGTACCACAGTTACCCTCACACACGGAGGCCATGCTTCTGCAACAAACACACACACACACACCAGTGACCTGTAAGAGAAATGATGACTAAAACAGAGGATGGTTTTGGTTACTTGTCAATGCTCATGTTCAAAAATGTGTAGACACCAGAGCTGGGCGGAAGCAACTTGATCATGCAGCACATTTTCAGACTCATGTACTCATGCTATTGCGGTAAATGAACGTATGAGACCGTGTGAAAGTGAGACTGTTCTAATGCTAGTGTATACGATTTTAAAAATATATTTAATAAATACCGCAATAAATACCATATACTGTAGTAGCAGGAGTATACGCGCCTGACGGTGTGCTGCATTATTAAGAATGGTGACAGACAAGAATCGTTTGCTCTCTCAAAGTTGTCCTGCTCATGATTTTTTGAACGGGATCCAACACAACTGACCAGGCTGCTTCTCTAGGCCAAAAGGATACTAGATACTCAATGCAACAAGTTAGAAGCCTTTTAATGAGTGGAGTGTAATGTTTACAGTTCAGAACATTGTATCTGAAGTGTTTATTATTTATCTTTTCATTTTTCTATTATAATTATAGAATTATTTATTTATGTTAGAATGACACAAGACACAGAAGTATGTAGAATGATTTCCAGTGAAATCTTTTCTTGTGGATTTGAGTAATGTGCATATTTATTCATTCATTCATTCATTATCTGTAACCGTTATCCAGTTCAGGGTCGCGGTGGGTCAATCATTGGGCGCAAGGCGGGAATACACCCTGGAGGGGGCGCCAGTCCTTCACAGGGCAACACACACACACACACATTCACCTACGGACACTTTTGAGTCACAAACACACCAACAACGTGTGTTTTTGGACTGTGGGAGGAAACCGGAGCACCCGGAGGAAACCCACGCAGACACAGGGAGAACACACCAACTCCTCACAGACAGTCACCCGGAGGAAACCCACGCAGACACAGGGAGAACACACCAACTCCTCACAGACAGTCACCCGGAGGAAACCCACGCAGACACAGGGAGAACACACCAACTCCTCACAGACAGTCACCCGGAGGAAACCCACGCAGACACAGGGAGAACACACCACACTCCTCACAGACAGTCACCCAGAGGAAACCCACGCGGACACAGGGAGAACACACCACACTCCTCACAGACAGTCACCCGGAGGAAACCCACGCGGACACGGGGAGAACTCCTCCAGTCACCCGGAGCGGGAATTGAACCGACAACCTCCAGACAACCGACAACAGGAGCTGTGTGACTGCGACACCTACCTGCTGCGCCACCGTGCCGCCCAATGTGCATATTCATTAATTAATATTATACTGTAGTAATTAAAAAAATACATTTTATAGTTTGGTGTGTTCTCTTTGTGTTTTTTTAGAAGGATGTGAACTATTAAAATATTTAAATTCTCATAAAATATTGATAATGATTATTATTGAAATATTTATTGTGATAACGTTTTCAGCCACATCGCCCAGCTCTAGCAGACACCCCTTCATGTGAGTGAATGCAGCTACTTTAACATGGACATACCGTGTCTATAAAGGAATAACAGTCAGAATAATGTCCCTAACCCTTCTGACTCTCCACACAGTGTTAAAAGTAGCTGTAATATTGTCTCCTTCCCCCCAAAGTGTGGAAAAAAACAAACCAAACATCCCTCTTTCTCTCTATTCTCTCTACCCTCTTTCTCTCACCTTCCTGTGTCTGCATTCCTGTCTCTGGACTGTCTGGAGCTGGAGAAGCTGGTGGAGATGCAGATTGAGAGGAAGAAGATATTGATGAAGAGAGGGACGAAGGCTCTTTCTCTCCTTCAGAGCCGGTGATTTCCCCTTCCTCCGGCTCACTCTCGCTCGCATTAGAGTGTGATTTCCTGTCCTTGTGAGATCTCGTCGTCTTCTTACTCTTCTTCTTCTTCTTTTTCTTCTTCTTTCTCGTGCTGTGTCCATCATCAGAACGAGACCCGTTATGTTTACGCTTTCCGTTTCCACAGCTCCTGGACCCATCCGATTGGGATAACCGCTTCCTGCTCTGAGAGCGAGAACTGCGTTTCTTTTTAGGCTGTATTTCATCCCTACTTTCTTCAGCATGTTCCTCTCGACACTTAAACTCAGGCCCCTCCTCCACAGCGCTGTGGTCCTGTCAATTAACAGACAGTCAGCCAATCAGGACTGAGCATCTGTCTCCAGCCTCTCCCCATTCTTTGAAGTCAAGAGTTCACAGTATAGTCCCCAAAAGTTCCTCCATGTTACGCAGGTGAAGGGTTTACTTCCAATTTCTTAACTAGCATAATATTATTAATTGATATTTCTTCACCAGTAGTGTTTTTTAAAAACTACCATCAAAACCATTTCAAATTTTAATAACTTCTTATGTAGGGCATGTAGGTGAAGTCTGGCTTACGTTTCCTCTAACACACATAATAGAATATGATCAGAGCTCCACACGCTTGGAGGAGGACACTAACTGTCAGCTGCTATACTAACAGAATACCAGCCAAATGTGAGCAATAGTGGCCCCTGAATGAGTGAGTGAATTAGTTACAAGCAACTTGTCCACCTCTACTGAAGAGTCCTAGTTTACCACTACGTCTCAATGTTGACCCACAGGCACTGACCCTCAAATGTTGGATGGATATCGACATACCGGACGTGACGAAGAGACACTTCCACAAAGTCAGCAATAACGATAAACTTTATCCTCAACCTACTGCCACTTCAAATACAATACAAATTTAGGATGCCAGAATCGAACGAGTTTAGGTGTAAGTGAAATCTACCTCTATGTGCTGGTCTCCTCCTACACTGGGCTATCTTCAGCTTAGCCAAAGACTTAGTGACAGCCTCAACCTACAGCAAGAAAAACCAGAAATCAGTTTCTGACCCTTTAGCACTAGCAATCACACTCAAACTCTGAACTATAGTATGTGAAACCCCAGATTAGGCTGAAGGTTAACTACCATATAAAAACTGTGATTAAGGGTTTGCAGCTCTTAATGTCCAAGCCTAGAGTGTGCACATTGGCTGATTAACTGTCCAGCTTCTTAAATGTCAATACTCAGTGCCTTCCAACTGATGACAGAGCTCACTGCTGCCCTCTTCAGGTGTAAAACATCAATTATACTGTCACAGGATCTGTCAGAATCCTGTGACCAGGGACCAAACACGGAGTAGAGTAGGTACAATGCTGTGGAAAAGCGCCAATAAACCCTTAGACTAGATTAGACGTAATTATAGAAGATAGCTCCACAGTGATGCCACATCCTTCTGTGACCAAGAGCTCAAACACAACAACTAGCATGCCATCTTTTACCTGATGTTACAAGAAGTTAGTGTTGTCCTCCAGGTGTGCTCTGTAGTAGTTCAAAAACATGTGCTGGAAGCTCAGATCAACCTCCTGCAAGTATTAACCCTCTCAGTTTGGTAATGTGTAATGCGGAGTAATAACTAGTGGGTAGGAACAGGTAATGATTAAGCTGGGGAATAAAATGCGTAACTGTTCATACAGCTGATTAACCAAATGTTTACGTTATTCTTCTCAAAGCTGGAATGGGGAGAGACGCCTGGAAAACAGTGCTCATCAAAATCCAAAAGCACAACCTCTCTTTCTCTTCACAGTTACACAGTGATTGCCATACCCTGTTTTCCAGATGAGCTGGTTTCTCTGAGGTCCTCTTGCTCCTCTTCTTGTTGGTATTTTCCTGGCTGCTGTTGTTCTGAAGTGGCTGATCTGTGGGTTGTGCGGTGGGAAGCTCAATTCTGGAGTGAAATTGGTATTTTCCGCTCTCCTGGTCATAGTAGTAGTACATTCCTGTGTTGGCATCGTAATACAGCTGGCTATTCTGAAAATAAATAGTCATTAAACAGTCATTAAAAACGGCATGGCTGAGATAACCTGTACTATGAGCATAATAAAGTACATTTATATCATGTCATTCATTCATTCACTTTCTGTAACTGCTTTATCCAGAGATCATTTCCTTATATTTTACACATCTCTGACACTGCAAAACAACCAAGACCGACTTCAGAGACTTAATACCACATTAAAAATATCCTAATTTATACACAAAACACAACCAAACAAATAAACAGAAGCCCAACTTGAACCTGGTTTAAAGGCTAAGCACCACTTAATGGACCTCCATGAATATTTGACATTATTGTAGTTACTGACAGATATAGGTATGAATTAAAATGAAAATAGCAGCTTAATTTGCTTTAAAACTGACAATTTTATTAAATTGACGGAAAAACCCGAGCTCTCTACGGAAATTTTTCGAACGCGACCGTGACGTCACTGGTGGACAACAGCTGAACAACGCCGCGGTAAAACACCGTTATGACTGACTGTTATGACAGTACCTAGCTAAATAACCAACATTATTCATGACAATAGCCTAGCAATAAGCTAAACTCAAATGTAGAGGTACCGTTATTCTTGTAAATGTGATCGAAGTCGAACTCGAATTCATCTGACACTATAAACCTCCGTAATGCAGCTACGTAGCCGAGTATAATCTGAGCACCGAGTTTAGCGAGTCAAGCTAACGTTAACTAACACCAACTAAAACAGGCGAAGTGAGTGTCCTTACCCTGTTTACCTCCATGTTACAGGCTCTTCAACACCTTTCGTTGGTGTCCTTACATGCCCATATTGTTGGAAAAGCGCCAGTGAAATGAGCTACAGATAACGGAGTGAGCGGAGGGTCCTTTCCAAAGTGTCCATTTAAAGTGGACAAATTTAGTCCATTTTCTGGATGTTTTGGGATCTTTGGGCCATTTGTTCACAGATGTCCCACTGTACATTGAATGATTGCAGCCAAAAACAACACACCTTTTCCTCATTTTGCATTAAATTAAGTGCAGCTTTGTTGTCCTCCATCTACGTCACAGGCAAGACGCCTATTAGAGTTTCCCAACACCGTTAGGGGGGGGGACCAACGGTCTTTTAAACCTTATTCCTTCAATTAGTAAGAAATAACATGTTTTCTGACTCTCAATAAACACAAGTTAGGAACTCAAACTCCACTGTATTTATTTGTTTGACACTTTCATAGAGCTGCTGCTTAGCCTTTAGTAATTATTATATAGTCTTCCATTCCGTTTGAATTCTGCAGAAGCATGCAACAGACTGATGTTGCAGGCGAGTAAATCCGTGACGGAGAACTCACCGAGTCGTAATAGAACCCTGTGGCGTGGTCGTAGTACATTCCAGAATTCTCATCAAACACGAATCCCGTCTGAGACAGAGCTTCCTCTGCTGTAGCTCTCAGGACATCTGCTATGGAGCTACCATCTCCACTCTCCGGCTACAAACACACACAGCACACATTAAACAGTCCACACATTCAACACACTTCTGTAAAACTCTTTTAGATGTATGCAGGCTTAAGTAATACATTTTCTGTGGCATTTTTTTTCAAACCTCCTTAATCACATGCAGGTCTAGTTGGGATTTTATAACACACAGATCGATGCAAGCATTATTTAGTGTTGAATAAAAATCTATAAGAGAATGTGCCTACCTCTGTTACCTCTGTGGTTTTACTCATTTGCTCCGACAGCTGAGCGTTCACTGGATCTGTTCCGGTAGTACAAGCTTCTGTGAGTTCGGAGGTTTCCTGTGTTCCACTGGAGTCATTTTGCTCCATTTCTGTTGTCTGATAATATCCGCCATAGTAGTAATTGTAATAATCTGTTAGAGTAAGCAAAGGTATCCACATTTATACCCATGTTGAACATCAAAACTTGAAAACGTGTTTGAATTCTTATTGCAGTAAATGTGTTGCAATTAAGAGCATTTTAAGTAACTACAGCAAATTTGTAATGGCGCTTTTTCCCACTGCATGGTCCCTATTCGCCAACAGTGAAATCTCCAGCTACAGCAGAGATAACATATGTTTTTATCCAACTTTAAAATTATGATGCAGTCTTTTGAAGAAGTTCAAACGCTCCTTGGACCGGTGGCTGATGAGAGAATCCAATGACGGAGCTGTGTTCAGTCCCAAAAGAACAACAACAACAAATACATGAAGAGTAAACAACGCTTAACGTTACCGCCGCCATTGCTGTGATTTCCAAAGTCAGCTGTTCCTGTTAGAGATGGGGTTTTGAGACGACAACGGATTTATTACAGGGAGGAGTTGTGGGTGTAGGAAACCAACCAGGGTCCAAACAGAGAGTAGAGCTGAGCAGAGTAGCTACCATGCAGTGGAAATGTGCCATAAGTTTAGGTGTCTCAAATGTAATCAGAGAAAGGAATGCTGTGACACCTTTTTCAATGTAAAATGTGTCTGGATAATGAGTAATGTATGAATGGTGTGTGTGTGTGTGTGTGTGAGAGAGTGATTGAAGAAAGCATTGTTAAACCACCTGTCTCAGTCCAGGTGTATTCCTCAGTTTGAGTCTCTGCTTCCGTCCGATTCTTCTCCTTCTTCTTCCGCTCATGGAGCTCCGTGCTCAACTTCTCAACCTACAGCACCAGGGTACAATAGGAACGTTTTCCACAGAGTTGACATTTTCTGAAACCACCAACACATGTGGCTTGGATCTAACTGGAAACATCAGGAAATATCTGTCCAGTTACCTGTTGTCTCAGGTCCTGGTTGTAGCTCTCTGTGACCTTCTGAAGCCTCACGCTGTGGCTGAGCTGCTTCTGGACTCTCTGAAGTTCACTCTGACAGTCCTTCAGCTCCTGATGCAGCCTCTTTACCTCCATCTGCAGAAAGGAAACCTCACATGTGGAGTCTTCATCGTGAAAATCATTTACATTGGGCATGGTTTCTGCTCTCTGTGGACACAGTGCCTCAGATGCAGAAACGTTTTCCTCTTTCAGGACCTCCGTCTCAGATCCAGATTCATCTTTCTCCTTCAGGACCACCATCTCAGATCCAGATTCATCTTTCTCCTTCAGGACCACCATCTCAGATCCAGATTCATCTTTCTCCTTCAGGACCACCATCTCAGATCCAGATTCATCTTTCTCCTTCAGGACCACCATCTCAGATCCAGATTCATCTTTCTCCTTCAGGACCACCATCTCAGATCCAGATTCATCTTCCTCTTTCAGGACCTCCATCTCAGATCCAGATTCATCTTTCTCCTTCAGGACCACCATCTCAGATCCAGATTCCTCTTTCTCTTTCAGGACCACCATCTCAGATCCAGATTCCTCTTTCTCCTTCAGGACCACCATCTCAGATCCAGATTCATCGTTCTCTTTTGGGACCCGTGTCTCAGCTCCAGAATCTTTTTTTTCCATTGACAAATCCTCCACATGGAAACTAGACCCCAGTTTCATTTCCACATCCATCATCTCTGAGAAAGAAGTGCCCTCAGCATCACTCGCCATCATCCAAGCGTTTCACCCTGACAGTAAAAAGTGAATAATAATCGTAAGATATTTATTTACATACCATTTGTTTAGGAACAAAATATTGCCACACACATGTTGTAAATATCTAGTCAGAAAACGCAATATATTGTGAGGATTATAGATGCAGTAGACATTAATATTTCATTATCATACTACTACACCTGTATAAACACACACTGTAATATGACGAAAATATTTATAAACAGTTATTTTAGCAACAGAATCAGCACTGTCTGAACAATATGCACCTGCGTCACTATTTATGGTGGAACGAGAAAATTCAACCTTAAACATAGTTAGTAAATTAGGAATTTGTGGCTTCTTTTTTTAAATTTCCAATTCCACCTTAAATATTTAGCGGCTTATGTATTCGGATGTCTTGTAATTTTGCTACACTGCTGCACCATTTAAGGTAGAAAAACAACAAGCAGACGCCCTAACTGTAATCTTGGTAACTCACTCTTGTTAATGTTATTATATCTACATATGCTGTTATGCCTGCAGAAAACTAAAGGCATAAAACCGTTGGAATATTTAAGGTGGAACAGATAATTACAATAAGAAGCCCTCGTTTCAGCTTCGTACCCTCATCAATACGTACACAAACGTTTATATCCCGCCCCACCTTAAATGGTGCCGATGTACCGTATGTGTTGCTTTGCTTGAGGAACAAGAAAGACATGAAACCGTTGAAACGTTTAAGGTGGAACGGACAATTCCAATAGGAAACCACAATTTCAGACTCGTGACTTCATCTTTCGTTTCATTAATGGTTATATATCGTGAGCGTAACTAATATTTTCTGGGGGAGATTGTGTGTGACTGGCATATGATGTTTTAAAACCTGATTTATTATCCTTTAACGTGTACGACAACGACTGAAGTCTCTCACCGCTTTAACCAAACGGCCCTCCTCCAAATACCTCCCGTTTTCTAACCGTCCCGTCTTTCTCTTTAACCTGTAAATCAAAGATAGACATCTTAGGATCACTCTGTATCCCAAACACACCCGAGAACAAGTTTGTTTGATCGTAAAATGAGTTACAATAAATGTGTTTATATTCCACTCCGAGGGACGAAGCCATTTTTCACTGATTTCGCTCATAGATTTCCTCAAATACAGCTCCCCTTTACCGCCCCCTGCTGTTCTGGAATGAGTTCAGCAGACCGCTAAAGCCATCCCTGTTCTTCACAAATACAGATTTATGTTATTTTCAAGTAAAGAAAGGTCTCTTAATGTTCTAAAAGTGTCTTAGATGTACCTGTACACATCCACCTTCCTTCAGTACTTCAGTAGTGTACTTGCAATTACTAACAAGTGGTGTTTTAGAGTTTTTAAACCCTATATCTACTCACTGTCCACTCTGTTATACACTTCTACCTCGTTGGTCCACCTTGTAGATGTAAAGTCGAGAGAGTAGCTCAAGGAGAACACCTGGAAACACACTTTGTTCCTCACATTTCCTCACAACACAGCTACTACTGTTAAGAACGAAAAACACTTTAAATTTTACTGTATTTATTATGATTTTGTGTTTATTGTAATTATAATTACGCTTATCGAGAAGGTTATTTTACATGACATTTCCACAGTACTGTAACGCCATAAACATCCTGCAGGGGGCGGCACAAGCTTAGTTTATTCAGGACAAATAAAGTCAGGCCTTTTCCCCCCCCTGCTATAAGAAGTCTTGGGAAGTACAAGTTGACTGTTTGAAGGAGTTCAGCTTCACTACCCACACTTTGTAATGTCCTGGTAATTTCACAGAGAGTCGCTCTGGATGTGACCTGTAATGAGGAAGTGTGTCAGAGAGGAGGCACCTGCTGTAGGCCGCAAAACGCTAATGGCATTCACGCAAAACCTTAATAACAGAGAGAGGGGGACAGGAAATGGGAGTTAAATAGGCTGAGTTCTTTTATAGGAGATATAATGAGAGAGAGAGAGAGAGAGAGAGAGAGAGTGAAGCGAAATGGAGGCCAAGAACAGGAGGTGAAATTTACAACCCCTCTCGTGCTCTTGTGTTCAATGAGCTCAAAGCATAATTTGCCATTTGCATCACGGGCGTATGAGTGCAGAACTCAAGCACACACACACACAAATATATTCATACACACACTCGCAAACAGAGATTGCACTTATGCTTAAGGGGGAGCCTTGTTTGTCACATTTTCAAAAGCGCTTTTATTTAATATTTCAACAAATTGTCCAATGGTTGATGTGTAAACAGGGTCACTGAGAGAGGTCCGGTGGGAAATGCTGCACCATAGAAACAAACACTGATTGGTTCCCAGTGGCAGTGATAGGGACCAGAGGTTAGGATTTCACAGATACAGCCAAGGGAAACACTTTTGTTTACACTCTGAAATGACCAGTCAGTATAAACTCTTTTTAATACATGTTAAATATGTTTAAAAGGCACCTCTCATTATGAATAATTTATTAAATAAGCACAGGACCTCCATGCTCTTTTGATAATATTATGACCACCTCAGAGTTTCTACCATCTCTGTGCATTCTCTCTGCTTCACTGACCACTCAGAAGTGCTTTGTCGTTCTACAATCACAGACTGTAGCTCTGCATACGTTGTTATCCCTCTTTCCCCCTGTTCCTCAAAGGTCACGACCCCATAGAGCAGGAATGATTTGGGAAGTGTATCCTTTTCAGCGCTGCAGTGACACTGACGTGGTGGTGGTGTGTTAGTGTGTGTTGTGCTAGTACGAGTGGATCAGACACAGCATTGCCTGCTGGAGTTTTGAAACCCCGTGTCCACTCACTATGGAACCGTGTTCTGTTCTCGAGAGAACCTTTGACAGTTGGAGTGAGGTTTGTGACATGCTTGTCTTTATTTTCCACCCTTGATTTGTCACTAAATACAAATCCTGTCCGTTTTACATCATTGTAAAGCGAGGAAAGATGTTTGTTGCCCTGAGTAATGATCATTATAATATGACATTTTGCAAATGAATTGTCCTAGACCTGCAGCTTAACAAGGTAACGAGGGCTGTATGAATGCAGCATTAGGAGTGGATGACAAATAACATAAATAAAATGAACAAGGACACCCATTGTGTCTTTGAATAGTCCTCCTTTGTGATGTCCCTCCAGCATGAGTGAGAGGGTGAGTGAGTGAGTGAGTGAGTGAGTGTATTACAAACCAGTTCCATGAGGTACTTTGCATCGAACAGAGGCACTTGACGAACACAAAGACCCAAAGGACAAACCAGTCTCTCTGATGGTTTCCGTTTCCACTCTTCCACTCTTCCACTCCCCATCCTCCTCTTCTGCCCTCCCCTCCCCTCCCCTGCTCCCACATGCCCCCAGAATTCAATTAGCATGTTTTTTTTCCCCCGCCCGGCGAGCAGATGCTTGCTTATCGTAGCGGGAAAAAAGGAGAAACAACATGAGAAGGATTCCTGTTGAGCTTGGAGTCGGAATCCAGTCATTCTAATTCCTGCTCAGATGAACTCAGCACTGCAGAGCTTAGAACGTGTGTGTGTGTGTGTGTTGGGTTTGTACCAGCTTTATACTAGACATTTTTCAGGAAACAATAAGAAAACCATTACTGGTACCTCAGGCTAACATTCCCCAAGACTTAGCCAAACATTAAGACCACCCTCACACTCCTGCACCATTTTCTACCCACAATGCACTGTGTCTGTGGTGCACATGTTCCTCCTGCAAATATATTTACACCTCTCTGTGATTGTGGTACAGAAAAGCATGAAAAGAGATGTGGATGTTGCTCTATTCCTGCTCCATAGGTGGGTAATAATTACTTATTTGTGCTGTTACAGTTACATTATTTAAGGTGGAACTGACACTAAATTCATTAGAGCATGAAAGTAAACACAGAGCGAAAGTGCTACAAAACTAAACAGCTCGAGTTACAAATGAGCTTCTGTGGGAATTCAAACAGTGAATAAAATCTTACATCCAGACACATCATTCCACCTTAAAAGACGCTGAGCTTCTGAATGCAGACAAACCAGAGAGAACTGCACTTCCCCGTAAATGTAGACAATCCCTTTAAATAAAGAATAAGTCTAAATTCAATGTATTATGACAAATCTTCACTGTTCAAAAAGACATGTATCTCCAAAATAGCAACTTTACAGGAGGAGGAAAAAACCTTTCTCAGCTTTCAATGGAAGTCAACGTAAATTGATTTCATTCGTAGTAATTTGGGAGCACTTTTATTGGTCCGTTCATCGTGAAATGTTCAAGGAAATAGATGATCAGCTGTGAAACCGAAAGCTGTAAGTGCTGTTTATGTGATGGGGAGAGTGTGGGGGGAATAACTCCAGGGATTTTGAGCTTGTTAGGGGTCTCACCTTTCTCTGCCATTTTTTTAATGGTCTTTGAGCTCTAGTTCCAGAAGCATGTTTATTATATTAAACTTTCTCTTTATACAGAAAGCAAAAAAGTCAATGCATCCAGAGGTGATTAAGTATATATGATGTCAT